>NW_007729724.1:132186-134412 GCF_000696425.1 Galeopterus variegatus
AGGGTTGAGATCCCCTTACCGGTCATCTTTTTTTTTAAAAAAAAAAAAAAAAAGGAGGGGCGGGGACAAACTCAGCTGATGCACACATTTTGATTTTTGCCCTTTGTCTTTTCTATCTGGAATATAGATTCAGTACTTCAAGATAGAACAATAACCTTGAGACTCTGAGGGTAAAGTTCATGCACTGAAAAGTGGGTCAGGTGGCCAGAAGGAGGCTGGGCGCTTGATAACTTCCTTGGTCAGCTGCACTAGCCCTGGACTATCTACCTCTAGACTTCTTGTTACTGAGCTAAATAAAACCTACTTGTTTAAGTTGCTCTTTGGGTTTCTGTTACCCACAGCTAAATACAACCTTAGCTGATATTTGCAGTCCTCAGAAAATGCTAACGTTTACAACCTGGCCCTAAAATCTGCTGTCCCCGGGACATCCTCACCTCCAAGAAAATATTAGCCCAAAGCAAGCAGTTATTCTAACTCATGCAGTGGGAATGTGTGAACTATGTGGCCTTGGCTTTTTATGATCCAGCACATATAACAGTCATTTAAAAAGATCTGTGCTGTACATCTATACATTTACATAAGCATATAGATATAAATAGATATCTCCTAGACAGCAGGGGCTTTGTCTGTCTTCATCAGTTTATTCCCAGGCCCTAACAAAGGCCATATCCCCTTCTCCTTTTAAGGCTGCCTTCTCCTTCTAGTGATATTCACAAAATATTTTGCTACCATTTAGAGGTGGCATCATGGAAAGCATCCTAGACTAGGTTGCAAGATTCTTGGATCTAATTGTGGCTCTGCCAAATATATAGTTCTGTGACATTGAAACATTTTTTTCAAATGAAAGCTCATGCAGAAGCTCAATGCACTAAACAGATAAGATTTGAAAGAAAACCCAAAGTCCCTTCCACTGGGTCATAAAACAGAAAGAAGTCCCCAAGAAGTTAAATAGCATTATAGATAAATTTGAAGTAAACTTTCAACTCTCAGTTATATAGATCTAATGGAATATTGCCTTGCTTGGGTGTACCAAATGTGACCTGGTATCAGTGCATGGAAGAGCTTTCAAAGTGACTTGTACTTGGGGACAGTATAACCAAGTGCATATAACCAAGCACATGGGCTTTGGATGGTCTAGGACCAGTTATTTAACTACTCCATGAACTATTTTCCTTATCTATAAAATTAGAATAATACTGTTAGACATTAGTATGATAATACACAATGTAAATCACCAAGGAAAGAATATTGTATGCAATGTTTTCCAAATTTATTTAACCATAAAATTCTTTTGCTGTGGCCTATCTTAATTGGTTACTCTTCCAAGGCATACATTTTGGAAAACTCTCCAACACAGTCACTTTTGCATTTTTACAGGTATAAAAACTTAGATTGTTTTCTAGATTAAAGTAGAATTTTTACAAAGTGATACATAAAGGCATAATATCTTCCTTCATGAATACCCCACTTCCTCCCAATCACCACCAATTTGGCTTGAGTTTTACCATCATTGCATATAGAACAATTCCTGCTTGGGAAACATGAAAAATGCATAATACAAGATCAGGCGTAAGTTAGATTTGCTTCTTAGGTGAGACTTAAACCAAGATTTTAACCATGCATGTGCTTAAAGTCCGATAAAGTCCTAAAACTTCAGGGGAGAAAATAAAGGACTAGAAGTGAGGATGCAGTTCTGGTTCCTGGTTCCTTCAGCTCATTGTCGTAACGCCCCTGGTGTTTCCTTCTCCTGACCAGGGATCACCCTTTTCTTCCTGTCATCCCAAACACCCAGAGAAGCCAGCTAGAAGACAGACTGAACAACCAGGAGCGCACCATCTCTTTCCTCCTTGAACAAGCATTTCGTATCAAGGAGGACATCTCTGCTTGTCTGCAGGGAACTCACGGCTTTCGAAAAGAGGAATCACTTGCTAGGAAGTTACTGGAAAGCCACATCCAGACCATCACCAGCATCGTCAAAAAACTCAGCCAAAACATTGAGGTAGTTCTGTTTCCTACATGTTGACATCACTGGTTGACAAAGATTATCAACCACCAATGTCATTTTTCAACTGTAAAAATGTGTCATTATTGTTTAAGGTTAAATGATTACAATAAAATAGCACCACTCCCCACGCCAACAGTCTCAATTTCCCTTAAACATAACTTTATTTTTATCTATCGCACTTATTACAGTCTAACATGATCTGATTTTGTTTATTATCTGTT
>NW_007729724.1:134814-137531 GCF_000696425.1 Galeopterus variegatus
CAAGTGCATGGTATGTAGTCAGCACTCTACATATTTCCTGAATTGATGAGTGAATGAATAAATGATTATTAAGGTGTTAAAGGAAAACTAAAGTTTCTGATCAAAAAAGAAAATTCTTGAGCTAAATCAAGACAAATTAGTTTTTATTACAGGTCTGTCAGAATTTTTAAAGTGCTAATGTACTTGATGAATCTGGGTTAACAACTTTCCGGCCAAGGGGCCCAGAGAATACACTTTAGGAAACTCACCGAAAACTTGTAGAATTATTGAGAGAACTGATGACAATGCCCTCCCACAGTACTTTCCCTTTTCTACTATCATACAGAATACTGGATTTGATTTTCTTTTTTTAAATGGAATTGACCCAGCAATGATTTCCTCATGTATTTGTATTTAAGGCCAAGGATATTAATTAACTTATTTTCTATCTGTAGGGTCTAGCAAACTCCATAATGCATTTGAAGGAATGCGAAAAGTTAAAAACTCTTAGTGAAATTTTAGAATGCACTTTATTGGTATTTAGGACATGTTAAATTGACCGCAGTGCCTAAAAAGTTTATGGGATCAAACATGTTTACAGGCATAATAAAGGGTCATAAAAGGGATAAGAGGCAAGCAGATCCATGCCTTTTGAGATGACTAGAAAATCAAGTAAGTATAGCCCTAGCACTAAAATGAGTTCTCAATTTAGGACTCAAAACTTCTTGGCAATTGAACAGAGAACAACATTCTTAGAAATATCAAAATGTTTCTCAGAATGTTCTGTATTTTGATCTGGGTTGTTGTAACATAGTTAATTACATTTGTCAAAATCCATCCAAAAAATATGCTTAGTATTAAGAGGAAAAAAGTTTCCAGATCTCTGAAAATCTTGCTAAGAGCTTCTTTTTTCTATAATAATTTGTTATGTTAGATTAAATCTGAAAAAAGACAAAGCCAAAACATTTTCTCAAAACTATAAAACCTCATAATATTTGTAATTCTATAAAGGTTTTCATGTATATAGGAAAAACGAGGAAGGCTGGTCTGATTGTGCGGGAAACCAAATTAGAAAATATTTTATTTGCATTTCCCTAATGATTAGTGATACTGAGCATTTTTTCACATACCTGTTGGACATTTGTATGTCCTTAAAGAAATGTCTATTCAGCTCCTTTGCCCATTTTTTAATTGGATTATTTGGACTGGTTTTTTTTAACTGTAAAGTTGTTCAAGCTCCTTGTATATTATGGATATTAATCCTTTGTCAGATGCATAGTTTGCAAATATTTTCTCCTATTCCATAGGTTGTCTTTTCATTCTGTTAATTGTTTCCTTTTCTGTGCAGAAGCCTTTTAGTTTGACATAATCCCATTTGTTTATTTTTTTTCTTTTGTTGTGGGTGTTTTTGGGGTCTTATTCATAAAGTCTTTACCCAGTCCTACATCCTGGAGTGTTTCCCCTATGTTTTCTTTAAGGAGTCCTTTGAGATAGCATCTCACCCCAGTTAGACTGGCTATTATCAAAAAGACAGAATAACAAATGCTGGTGAGGATGCAGAGAAAGGGGAACCGTCCTGCACTGTTGGTGGGACTGTAAATTAGTGCAGCCATTATGGAGAACAGTATGGAGGTTCCTTAAACAACTAAAGATAGAACTACCATACGATCCAACAATCCCACTACTGGGTATATATCCAAAGGAATGGAAAGCATCATGTTGAAGAGATACCTGCACTCCCACGTTTTTCATGGCTCTATTTAAAATAGCCAGGCTATGGAACCAACCTAAATGTCGTTGGTAAGGATAAGGAAAATGTGGTATATGTACACAATGGAATACTACTCAGCCACAAAAAAGAATGAAATTCTTCCATTCTTTATTCATAGCAACATGGATGAGCCTGGAGAAAATTATGCTAAGTGAAACAACCCAGGTGCAGAAAGAGAAATACCACATATCCTCACTCATAAATAGGAGCTGAATTCATAAATAAACAATAAAGAGAGAGAGAGAGAAATAGCAATTGTAATAATATGTTGAAACTTTAGAAGGAGAGAACAGAACTGTGGTTACTAGAGGTGGAAAGGGAGAGGGGACCGGGAGAGGGAGGGGGGTTAATGAGAAATTGGTAAATGAATGATTATGTGTTGTAATGATGAATAAGCTAACTATCCTAATTTGATCATCACACATTGTATACAACTATTGATAGTAAACCTTGTACCCCACAAATACATATAATAAATTATCTTTCAATTAAAAAAAGAAAATATTTTAAAGGCTGTACTAATGTAGTTCAAACATTATGAAGAACAAATTACGAGGCTCACTTTAGTAAATAACTAAAACCATAAAGTAATAAGTGCGTTATAGAGAAATGGATGCTATTCAAGTATTTTAGAAGAACCTAAACTCATTAACTCAGTCAGTTCATTTGCAAATTGGCCAGAAAGATAGAGCCCAATGTGAACTAAAGCTTGACTCGGTCTTTAAAAGGAACAAACAAAAATTTTTTTAAATCTACTATAATTGCAGCAGTTGTTTGTTCCTTTCTAAAATCAGATGACTGTTTTCCCTTTTTAAGTACGCAGCTAATTACAGGTTTTAAAATTATTTTTAACTCAAAAAATGAAAATTTTATGTGGATTCCTCCCCCCCCCCCCAGTTTAAAAAACAAATACTTTTTCATTGTAATTTTTTTGAAAGTTAAAAAAAAATTTTTAAAAAATGGGGAA
>NW_007729724.1:137570-138601 GCF_000696425.1 Galeopterus variegatus
CAAAAAATGAAAATTTTTGTGGGATTCCCCCCCCCCCCCAGTTTATAAAAGCAATACTTGTTCATTGTAATTATTTTGAAAGTTCAAAAAAAATTTTTAAAACATGGGGAAAAATTTTCTCACAATTCCACCACCAAATGACAATTTCTACAAACACCCAGATACATCTCCCTCTGTTCTCTGCAGCTATTCAGTTTAGGAGTCTGAGACTATATAAGTCTAATCTTTAATATAAAATCATATCAAACCCTTTCAGATGTCATTAAAAGCTCTTTGGATGGTGTATACACCATGATTTGCTTAATTATTCTCTTAATGTCAAAGTATCTTTGCATAAATACATGTCTGTATTTGGATTATTTCCATAGTATATATTCTTAGAAGTGGAATTACTAAGGTATGAACACTGTGAAAACTCTTGATACCTGTTGCCAAATTGGTTTCCAGAAACTAATTTACACTTCTATGAATATTATCTAAGGATGCTTTTTTCACTGTAACTATGCCAGTGAGATTCATTGTTTTAATCTTTGCTAATTTCATAGGACAGAAATGTCCTATCTTTTTTTGTTGTTGTTGTTCCTTATTGAAAATGTAAAATCCACTTTTTATTTTTAATTTATTTTAATTTTATTTTATTTTGTCAATATACAATGTGGTTGATTATTGTGGCCAATAATCGAAACCTCCCTCCCACCTCCCTCTCCCCCTCCCTCCAAACAATGTCCTTTCTGTTCACTTGTCGTATCAACCTCAAGGAATTGTAATTGCTGTGTCTTCTTCCCTCCCCACCCAAGTTTATATGTTGATGTTCGACTTCATGATCTTTGACTTGATGATTTCCATTCCTCTGGGTATATTACCAGCAGTGGAATAGGTGGGTCATATGGTAGATGTATCTGTAGTTGTTTGAGGAACCTCCATACTATTTTCCATAGAGGCTGCACCATTTTGCAGTCCCACCAACAATGTAGGAGGGTTCCTTTGTCACCACAACCTCGCCAGCATTTATCATTCACAGCCTTTTGAAT
>NW_007729724.1:139379-140184 GCF_000696425.1 Galeopterus variegatus
CCATTGTGCAGTTATACTGCAGTTTCCTTATCCACTCATCCGATGATGGACATTTGGGCTGGTTCCAACTCTTAGCTATTGTAAATAGTGCTGTGATGAACACTGGGGAACATGTTGATGTTCAACTTCATGATCTTTGACTTGATGATTTCCATTCCTCTGGGTATATTACCAGCAGTGGAATAGCTGGGTCATATGGTAGATCTATCTGCAATTGTTTGAGGAACCTCCATACCATTTTCCATAGAGGCTGCACCATTTTGCAGTCCCACCAACAATGTAGGAGGGTTCCTTTTTCACTACAACCTCGCCAGCATTTATCATTCACAGCCTTTTGGATATTAGCCATCCTAACTGGAGAGAGATGGTATCTCAGTGTGGTTTTGATTTGCATTTCCCAAACGCTGAGTGATGTTGAGCATTTTTTCATGTGTCTGTTGGCCATTCGTATATCTTCCTTTGAAAAATGCTTATTTAGCTCTTTTGCCCATTTTTTTAATAGGGTTGCTTGTTTTTTTCTTGTAAAGTTGTTTGAGTTCCTGGTATATTCTGGATATTAGTTTTTTTGTTTTAAAGTTGTTTGAGTTCCTTGTGTATTCTGGATATTAATCCTTTGTCAGAGGTATATTTTGCAAATATTTTCTCCCACTCTGTTGGTTGTCTTTTAACACTGTTAATTGTTTCTTTTGTTATGCAGAAGCTTTTTACTTTGATATAATCCCATTCGTTTATTTTTCCTTTGGCTGCCCGTGCTTTTGGGGTCGTATTCATGAAGTCTGTGCCCAGTCCTACTTCCTGAAGTGTT
>NW_007729724.1:140829-143605 GCF_000696425.1 Galeopterus variegatus
TTGAATAGGAGTGGTGAGAGTGGGCATCCTTGTCTAGTTACTGTTCTTAAAGGAAAAGCTTACAGCTTTTCCCCACTCAGGATGATATTGGCAGTGGGTTTATCATATATGGCTTTAATTATATTGAGATACTTTCCATCTATACCTAACTTGTAGAGAGTCTTTATCATGAATGAGTGTTGAATTTACCAAATGCTTTTTCAGCACCTATAGAAATGATCATATGGTCCTTGTGTTTTATTTTATTGATATTGTATATCACATTTATTGATTTGCATACATTGAACCAACCTTGCATCCCTGGGATGAATCCCACTTGGTCATGGTGTATAATTTTGTGTATGTGTTGCTGTATTCTGTTAGCTAGTATTTTATTGAGGATTTTTGCATCTATATTCATCAAGGATATTGGCCTGTAGTTTTCTTTTTTAGTTTTATCATTACCTGGTTTTGGTATCAGGGTGATGTTTGCTTCATAGAATGAGTTTGGGAGAATTGCCTCTCTTTAAATCTTTTGGAATAGTTCGTAGAGAATTGGTGTCAATTTCTCTTTGAATGTTTGGTAGAATTCTGCTGTGAATCCATCTGGTCCTGGGCTTTTCTTTGTTGGGAGTCTTCTGATAACAGCTTCAATCTCTTATATTGTTATTGGTCTGTTCATATTTTGTACACTGTCTTGGCTCAGTTTTGGTAGTTTGTGTGTATCCCGAAATTTATCCATTTCCTCCAGATTTTCAAATTTGTTGGCTTATAGTTGTTTATAGTAGTGTCTAATGATTCCTTGTATTTCAGAGGTATCAGTTGTAATATCACCTTTTTCATTTCTAATTTTTTTTATTTGTGTCTTCTCTTCTTTTTTTAGTTAGCCATGCTAATGGTTTGTCAATTTTATTTATCTTTTCAAAAAGCCAACTTTTTGTTTCATTGATCTTTTGTATCATTTTTTGGGTTTCAAGTTCATTAAGTTCTGCTCTGATCTTAATGATTTCTTTCCATCTGCTTATTTTGGGTTTGGATTGTTCTTGTTTTTCTAGTTCTTTAAGGTGAAGTATTAGTTTGTTCACTTGCCATCTTTCCATTCTTCTGAAGTAAGCATTTAATGCAATAAATTTCCCTCTTAGTACTGCTTTTGCAGTATCCCACAGGTATTGGTATGATGTATAATTGTTTTCATTAGTTTCAATAAATTTTTTGATTTCCTGTTTGATTTCTTCTTTGACCCATATGTCATTAAGTAGAATGCTGTTTAATTTCCATGTGTTTGTATAGTTTCCAGAATTTTGTTTGTTATTGATTTCTAATTTTAATCCATTGTGGTCTAAAAAAATACATGGGATAATTCCAGTATTTTTTAATTTGTTGAGACTTGATTTGTGACCTAACATGTGATCTATCCTGGAGAATGATCCATGTGCTGATGAGAAGAGTGAATATTCTGAGGTTGTTGGATGGAATGTTCTGTAGATATCTGCCAAGTCCAATTGGTCTAGAGTGTTGTTTAGATCTTGTGTTTCTATGCTGATTCTTTGCCTAGATGATCTGTCCAATATTGATAGTGTGGTGTTCAGGGCCCCTGCTATCATGGAATTAGTGTCTATTTCCTTCCTTATGTCTAATAGAGTTTGCTTTCTAAATCTGGCTGCTCCAACACTGGGTACGTACATATTTATGATTGTTAAGTTTTCTTGATGGATGAATCCTTTCATCATTATGTAGTGGCCCTCATTATCTCTTTTTATGGTTTTCAGTTTAAAGTTTATTTTATCAGATATAAGAATAGCTACTCCAGCTTGTTTTTCATTTCTGTTTGCATGGTAAATCTTTTTCCACCCTTTCACTTTTAGTCTATGTGAGTCTTTATAGGTGAGGCGGGGCTCTTGAAGGCAGTATATAGTTGGGTCCTCCTTTTTAATCCAGTCAGCTAGTCAGTGTCTTTGAAGGGAGAATTTAATTCTTTTACATTAAGAATTGTTATTGAAACATGTTGATTTACTCCTAGCATTTTATTGATTTTTGTTTGGATGTCTTGAGGATCTTTTGTTCCTTTCTTTCTGATTTACTGTTTGTCTTCTGTATTCGTTGGTTTCTTGGGTTGTAGATAAACTTTTTTTTTTCTCTTCATTGTTGGCATTTTTATTTTACTGGTGGGTTTTGATTTTGCTTGAGTTTTTATGGCTGTGGTAGTTATTTTTCAGGTACCAAACCCAGTATTCCCTTGAGAATTTCTTGTAAGGGTTGTTGTGTGGTAGGGAACTCCTGCAGTTTTTGTTTGTCTGAGAAATATACTACTTGCCCTTCATTTTGGAAGGATAGCCTTACAGGGCAGAGTATTCTTGGAAGGCAATCTCTGTCTTTTAGTATTTTGAATATATCATCCCATTTCTTTCTGGCTTATAGGGTTTGTGATGAAAAGTCTGATGTTAGTCTGATTGGGGCTCCCTTGTAGGTGATTCGATGGTTCTCTCTTGTGGCTTTTAAGATTCTCTCTTTGTCTTTGAGTTTTGCCAATCTGACTATAACATATCTTGGAGAAGACCTTTTGGGGTTGAATATGTTTGGGGATCTTTGAGCTTCCTGAATCTGAAGATCAGTGTCTTTTCCTATACCTGGGAAGATTTCTGCCACTATTTTGTTGAATATGTTTTCAATGCAATCTCCTTTTTCTTCCCCTTCTGGAAAACCCATGAGTCAGATATTTGAGCACTTAAAGTTGTCTGATATCTCTCTTAGATTTTCTTCAATGTTTTTAATTCTTTTTTTTTTTTTTTTTTTTTTT
>NW_007729724.1:144605-152521 GCF_000696425.1 Galeopterus variegatus
TTTTTTTTTTTTTGTCTGCCTATGTTATTTCAAACAGCCCATCTTCAAGGTCAGAAGTTCTCTCTTCGACTTCTGCAAGCCTGCTGGTTAAACTCTCTGTTGAGGTTTTTATTTCATTGAATGAATTCTTCGGCTTGACAAGCTCTGCTACATTCTTTTTCAGGGCATTGATTTTCTTGTACATTTCTTCTTTCAGGTCCTGTATACTTTTCCTCTTTTCATCATGTTATCTAGATGAGTTTTCTTGTATCTCATTTGGTTTCCTTAGAATTATCACTCGAAATTCCTTGTCAGATATTTCAAGGGCTTCTTAATTTATCATTTGGAGTTTTAGTACTTTTTAATTCTTATTGATTTGATGATCTCTTTTACATATTAAGGATAAGAACCAATGATACATTGGTAAATGTTTAACAATCAGCTGTTGATTTCTTACAGGGGGCAGGAGGAATCTGGTTTGTAGTATTTGCCTGCCTATTTTCATGGTGTAAATACTCTCACTGTACTTTCGATCATCCAGCATGATGACACTGAACACAAAGATGGAAAGAGATATGTACAATCAGTTCTCGCAGACAGGTATATGATGATTGCAGCATACCACTGAAACCCTTGTTGACAACATTTGTTATAAATGTTTTTCCAGTTTGCTTTTTACATCTTAATTGTATTTACAATTATTTTACAAGTTTTATATAAAGTTAAACATTCAAATATTTTGCTTTGTTATTTTTCTCATTACAGTAGTCCCCCTTTATCTGTGGTTTCACTTCACATGGTTTCAGTTACCAAGGTCAACCAAAGTCCAAAAATATTAAATGGAAAATTCCAGAAATAAACATTCACAAGTTTCAATTGTGTGCCATTCTGAGTAGCATGATGAAATCTCGTGCTGTCCAGCTCTGTCCTGCCTGGGACATAAATCATCCCTTGTCCAGTATGTCCACACCGTACATGCTCCGCACCTGCTAGTCACTTAGTAGCCATCTCAGTTATCAGATGAACTGTTGTGGTATCACAGTTCTTGTGTTCAAGTAACCCTTTTTTTCCCTAATAATGGCCCCAAAGCACAAGAGGAGTGATGCTGGCAACTCAGATATGCCAAAAAAGCTGTAAAGTTCTTTAAGTGAAAAGGTGAAAATTCTTGACTTAAGGAAAGAAAAAAAATCATATGCTGAGGTTGCTAAGATCTACAAAAAGAACAAATTTTCTATCCATGAAGTTGTGAAGGTGGAAAAAGAGATTCAAGCTAGTTTCGTTGTTGCACCTGAAACTGCAAAAGTTATGGCCACAGTGTGTGGTAAGTGCTTAATTCAGATGGAAAGGGCATTAAATTTGTGGTTGGAAGCCATGAATAGAATACGTGTTCTAATTGTCATAATGTTCTACTTTATTATTAGTTATTGTTGTTAATCTTTTACTATTCCTAATTTATAAATTAAACTTTATCATAGGTATGTATGTATAGGAAAAAATGTATAGGGTTCAGTAATAACTGTGGTTTCAGGCATCCACTGGGGGTCTTGGAATGTAATCCCCAAGGATAAGTGGGGATTACTGTACTTTTAAGATGAGAAAATTCTTCATTCAGAGAAGAAATGATCTCTTTTCTGTTATTTTTACGGCTTACTTTTAATTTATATTTTTAATCTATTTTTTCTAAAATCTGTATTGATATATGACATGAGGTAAGGATCTAAATTGAATGTTTTCTGAATAAGTAACGAGAGATCCCAACACCATTTGTGAAATTCCTCCCCTACGGATTTGTGTATCTCATGTATTGCACATTCCTTTGCTACATTTACCAGGGTCTTCATTCCATTACACTGATGTAGTTGTACATGGATCTAGCTGGCTATACACCATTCCCACACCCACTCATCCTTGTTTTATAAAGTGTTTTAGTAAATAGCAGAACAGTTTCCCTTTCATCACTATTCTTTATCAAAAAAAGAAGGAAAAAACCCCTACATACATGCAAAAAGACAAAACCAAACTCTAGCTAATGTTTTTGACAGTTTCATTTCTTCAATTAAAGCTATTTTTAGTTTGTTTCAATCTGACAGTTTACAAATGGGTAAAAGATTCTGTATATGGTCTTTGAAATTCTGGTAATTGATTTGTTACAAAAAATTCTTCTTTTCCTAGTAAAATTCACAAACATAAATTAAAACAACTATGTTATACATAAATCTCTCATGTTCTCTAAGAAACCTAGAACAACAAACCATTTTATGCGTATGAAACAGAGTAAAATTCACAAACATAAATTAAAACAACTATGTTATATATAAATCTCTCATGTTCTCTAAGAAACCTAGAACAACAAACCATTTTATGCGTATGAAACAGCTTGATTCAGATTTGCTTGCATTAGCTGTGTTAGCTTCACTGTGGTTCTGATTCAGTCTGTAAAGGACCTCTTGCCCAATGCCATACTGAAAAATTCCTTTTTCTAAACTTACCACCAATTATGTAACAGGTATCTTGTGAAAAGCTTTTATATCAGTGATGGCCAAATGACAATCCATGGTCATATCAACATGACAAATATGTTCTGTTTGGACCAGATAATGTTTACAAAAGATTTTGAATAAGATGCCAATATTTTTAAACTTTGAGATTCCACAAAAAGTCTGGATTTTGAGCTTCTGTTGAAACACTATTGAGACATCATTCCCAACTGGCAACAATCAGCTGGAATCAAGCCACTGCTGAGCAGAGATTGCCTCTCTCTGAGATGGGATTCTCTCACTCATTTACACTGTCAGCCTAACTAAGAAATGCATTTAATTTTGTAAACCCTACTTTACATGGTGTTTTCTTATAATGTGTGATGAGAAATTAATGTTTTAACTCAAAATTACAGATTTTAGAAGACCAAATAAGAGTTCGAGATCAGGCGGCCACAGGAACTAATTTTGCAGTGCAGGAGATAAACATCAAACACCTACAGGGAGTTGGAGATCTTCGAGGAAGAGTAGCCAGGTGAGAAGCAGCATATTAACTAACATTTAGCAGTCAGTTCTTGGCCACTGAATACTCAAATTCTCAAATTCCCAAATTTCATATTGTAGAAAACAACAAAATAGATTTGCTGCCAAATGGATATAAAGTTTTGAATAACATCTTGTACATGATATTTCTAAATTAAAAGCATTACTGGTATGCAATTCAGAAAAAAAATCTGTAGGTATTAACAACGGCAAGGCTACTCTGGCAGATACATCAAAAATTACTTGTGAGTGGCTGGCAATGGATACCTCCATCTCTGCATTTTCTCCTAGGGCTTCTTCTGTCCTGGAATACCCCCACTCCCATCTTGGTAATCCTCTCAGAAGTATTCTTAACCAAACAAGAATTAGACCATTAACCCCTAAGTGAAACCTCTTTGTCTTGGTCCATTTCTGCTGCTATAACAGAATACCGGAGACTGGGTCATTTATATAAGTAGAAGTTCATTTTCTCACAGTTCTAGAGTATGGAAAGTCCAAGATCAAGACTGCATCCCTCAAAGGGGGGGAATGCTGTGTCCTCACATGGCAGAAGGCCAAGAAGAGCAAGCTACCTGAAAGCTGCGTGAAGACTCTTTTATAAGGGCCTTAATCCCATTCATGAGGGAAGAGCCCTCATGGCCTAATGACCTCTTAAAGGTCCACCTCTTAATCCTGTCTCATTGGCAACACCTGAATTTTGGAGGCGACACATTCAAACCTGCACTCTCCTAAGATAGTCATCCATTCAATTCGGCAAAATTGTATTAAGCACCTACCATACATCAGGCAGTGTGCTAGAATTCAGCAACTTTCTGTAGCTGTTCACAATTTACCTGGCAAAACAAGCTCCCTCCATAAGCAATAAGGTGAATCTTATGCTGAAAACATGGGGTGCTGTGGAATATCCAAATCAGATTAAGGCAAAGGAGAGGTTTCCTGGAGGAGGTGAACCTAAGATGTGTTTTGAAGGATTTTTAGCAGGCAGTTAGACAAGGAAGGGTGGGGGAAACACTTCACATAGGAGGAATAATATGTGTAAAAGAACTGAGGGAAGGATTACTGTGACATGTTCAAGGGCCTACCTGTGGGAATGGTATTTCGGAGTATGCATTTAGGGAGAGATGGTAGATGAAGGCAGAGAAGTGGTCCAGAGTTGGGAGATGAGAGATCTCATGGGCCAAGGTAGAGTTTTAACTTTATATAGAAGGTTATAAATAGTCATGGGAGGATTTTAAGTAAGGGGGTAACATATCGTATTTAGTGACATTCCGTTAGTAGCTGAATTGGTGGGGTACAGGAAGAGAGCATGAAGACCAGAGGAAAGCTATCGCAGCAATCCAGGTGAGAATGGCAAGGGCCTAACCTAAGGCACTAGCCGTGGAGGTCTAGAGCAGGGGACAGACAACACAGACATTTGGGAACTACAGGATTAGTTCATGAATAAACATGGAAGATGAGTTAAGAAGCGGGGAGTCAAGGGTAACTGCCAAAGTTTCTGGCTTGAGGACTGACTGAATGCTCATGCTATTTGACAGAGAAGGAAATATGAAATGAGGAGCAGTTTTGACCAGGAGGTGGAAAGAGAAGCTGGGGGTAATAATGTATTTGGTCTTCACCATGTTGTGTATGACACGCCTATGGAATATTAACCAGAATGGGCATGAAGCTCAGAGGGGAAGGCTGGGGTAGGTGGTGGGTGGGATGTGTGTGTCAAGGATGTCCAGGTTTCTGGTTGGCCCACAACATAAACGATTTAATGCCTCTGGGAAAGACTCCGTAGTTCTGGAGTGCAGCTTCATTCCTCTTAAAAATTAAAGAAATATATTATCTAGGAAATAATAATCATGGTTGGAAAATTCTTATCAAGAAAAAGTAACTGTCTAACAGTCCAAAGACTATACACACACACATATATATACTCATATATATATAATTATTTATCTATTAATATTGTATATAATGCATTATATTTTGTATGTATTTTATATTGTATATAAATATATAAATAAAATAGTGTCTGGCTAGGCTAAAGCTACTGTCTAAGGCCTGGAATCCTGACAGCACCAATTGCCTAGCTCTTAGTCCTGTTCGTGATGCCAATTTGTCTGCTAGACGACCACACTAGTTGTCATGACTGTTTTACCTGCCAGTAATCCTGCACTGGCTGGGCTGATGGTTGAGCTAGGGCTGGGTCTGGAGCTCCCAGACCCCTCAAGCCCATTCACAGACTGGATCACAAACCCTTCACATGCCGGGCTGGGTCGCCAGACCCTTTCACGCAGGTCTATAAGCTAGGCAACCAGCCACACAGTCCTTAGAAGCTACAGGTCTGGAAAAATATGGCTGTGCTGGGCAGGTGCCCGAGGCAGTAAAACACCAGCCAAAGTGGCACTGCCTCACAGGCACACCTACTCCACCCACACACATAATGTTTACCGACCGAGTCTGGACCACCTCTGAGGAGAGGGGAGCCTGACCAAATTGTTCCATTTTCCCAACAAATAGTTATATATAATTACATATTTCATTATATAATATTTGATACATACAAACTTTCTTGGTAATGTTTGGGTGAATTATGAAGGAAGATAATAAAACAAACACCAGAAAATCTACAATCCTACTTAGATGTGCCATGTTTTTTGCAGAGAAGATAAACACCAAACATCTGTTCTAAATGAAATATAATTTGGTTCAATTTGGTGGCATGCTGATGGCACGCCTATTATTTATTTCTTTCTGCAAACCATTTGCATAACCTGTCATTTTGTTCTTGTAAATCCTGTTTTACATACAAGACTAAATAACAAATGGATTAAAAGTAACCAAGAGATTAATGGAATTACCTTAAGAAGATGTACAACTCTTTTTACCTTGCTCCAATTTGTTACATTTCTCTTCAATCTTAAGCAATGATTATAGGACAAGGTTTTATTTTTCCTTGAAATGTCTCCTTTTAATGGAAAATTTTTGAAATCTATTTGGTAATCTGAGACAACCTGGCTAAAAGCCATGGACTTAAACTTATCTTTCCTCTCCTGTTTCTTTTCTGTTTTTTTCCAGACAAATGACTAATGAACAAGCTAAGGTAGATTGATTACTCTCTTTCCACATATAGTCACCTTAATTCCAATTAGCATTTTGGCATAAGTGAAATTAAGTTGATCATTTTAACATAATTGCTAGCAAACATTTTACTGCTTCATAAATCAGGCTCAGTATTAATAACTACAATGTGCTTTAAATTTTACACCTTATAGTGGCAGTTTAAAAGCAAGTACTTCTAATGAGATGAGGTTTTCTCCAAGTTGCCCAGGCTGATTTTGACACTGTCTCCTCTGTTTGATAGATTAGTCTAAAGTTAAAAAAAATAAAAAGCGCAAGCATGCAAAGGGCACCCATGGATCTGTAGCAGCAGGCAGAGGAGGACAACCCTCTAGCTACATTCAGCTCTTTGGGACTCCAAGACAAATCTGAATATGGGAAAAAAAATGATAAATTGTGTTGATGTGGGATTAAATGCAAAATCATGTCCTTTGAAGAAACATAATGCTATTATAGATACTATCAACTTTTAAAAAGTTAAGAGGGGAAACTTCTGGTTAAAGAGGGCAAAATAAACACATTTTCTTCCACTCCTATCACTAGAGACATGTCAAAGCCAGTGAAAAGTAAAAGAAGGAAAACAAAAACTTTATCATTAATATAAAATGGAAGTTGCCAAAATCAATAACCACGAACTAAGCACACTTACCAAATACTATGATGTTTGGACTGATAGAGTTCTTCTCAGACCTTAAACATAATGACTTCCTCCAAATCAAGAGTCATAATCCTGAAAGGCATAAGCTAAATAATTTGAATAGAGCAACATACTGGAGAGAAAGGAAATGTCCCTTTAGAGATTCAGGTCAGCAACACAGAGCAGCTGGGAGGAGCAGCTGAAGATGCGACAGTGTTCTTTATCATTTCTGTCATCTAGGACCTAACTCCTTGCCAGTTCATACCTCAGAGAAACTGGCTGAGAAAGGAGAGGAGGCTGTAGTGTCACAACAGAGAAGCTACAACAATGATTTGCTGTGACATACCCCAATCTGTTTTTTGAAGGGACAATGGGGAAAGGTGCCCCCACCACCAGGCCTAAATAATATTAGATTTGATACTGCAAACTTTAATAGAGGATGGCATCGACCCACCACCAACTCACCCACTGATCTTCTGCAGGTAGCCAGAAGCATTCAAAACTGTAATAATGATAGTTAGAATCTAGTCATGCATAAAAATCACCTCCACAACCATCATAGATAGATAGATGATAGATAGATAGATAGACAGACAGACAGACAGGATACATAGAAAGAATGAAACACAAGCAAAAGACTGATGAATATACTTCATGAGAGGAATTATCTAGAAAAGCACAGGAAGAATTCAGACCCAAAGTTCAGGTTTCAAAGAAATTAAGAGCAAAACAAAGCTAAAAGAATATTGCTGCTTGAATAGTCATGTGTAATTTGGCCTCTTCCCAAAGTCCCACTAAATCTACCATATAAAGATTTTCTCTTTAAAACATAAACCGACAAGGATGGTATATCAGCATAGAAGAAGTCTTAGAACCTAAAAAGCAGATGGACATGTGGAAACTGCCTTAGCAAACTTAATAAAGTCAATTTTTATGCTGTAGGAGAAGCTGAGAAAGACCTGCTTTTATACCACAGAATTCTCAAAGGCTCCAAGCTTGGCTGTAAGAAGAGGAACTGAGAGCAGCTCTGGGAGTCAGGGCCATGAACCACTGTAGTGTGTTATTAGCCTTCTAGTTATTACCGACTTTTAAACTATGGGCATGATTTACTTTGATAAGATAAAAATTAATTTTAAAAAGATATAAAAGGGTTTCCCCCCCCAAAAGAGATTATT
>NW_007729724.1:152950-154441 GCF_000696425.1 Galeopterus variegatus
CATGATTTACTTTGATAAGATAAAAATTAATTTTAAAAAGATATAAAAGGGTTTCCCCCCCAAAAGAGATTATTAGATAACAGACTGAAATTGCTCATGGATAAGGTGAAAGAAAAAAATTAAATATTATTAAATAAAAATATTACAGAAATTATATCAACTTTAGAAACCCCCGAAATAGAATAAATCCAACTAAAACTAATAAAAGTTGCAAAAGATAAAAAGCATGAGTAAACCACACCAAATGAAAGGAAAAAGCTTTTTCATAAAAAAAATGATTATGGAGAAATTATATATATGATAGAAAAGTAAAACACATCCAACATAAACCTAATAGAGCCCATAAAGAAGAAACAGAACTAATTCTTCAGAAAAAGAAATACTCGTATATATGAGAAGAAAGATTTCTTGAAACAGAGATTTGAATTTATGATCAAAAGGTAAAACTGTGACCCTAGAAACATTGATAAAAGAACAATTAAACCAAGATATCATGGTTGAAGTAACTAAACATGAAAGTAAAGAATCACTGGCCATCCCAGTAGACAAAGCAAATCATGTAAAAGATGGAAAAATGTAGTTTTCTCAGACTTCTTCGCCTTGACCAGTGCCGGAAAAAAATGGAGCACTCTGTTGTGTTCTGAACAAAAGAAAAAAATNTTGATAAAAGAACAATTAAACCAAGATATCATGGTTGAAGTAACTAAACATGAAAGTAAAGGATCACTGGCCATCCCAGTAGACAAAGCAAATCATGTAAAAGATGGAAAAATGTAGTTTTCTCAGACTTCTTCACCTTGACCAGTGCCGGAAAAAAATGGAGCACTCTGTTGTGTTCTGAACAAAAGAAAAAAATGCTACCTTAACTGAGTTATCTTTCAAGTTTAAGAGAACAGGCAGGCATTCTCAAGCATTCAAGAAATTAAGGATTCTAACACTCCTGAGACCTTATTTTGAAATCTGGACGACAAAATCTGGCCAACCAAGGAATAAATCAAAATAAGGATCTTAGAAAATAAATCACAGTTTAGAAGGACGGTCAACCAATATAAAACCTAAATGTAGAAGGAAGATTAAATAACTATAGGAATTCTAGTTACAGAGCATAGTGAAAATCATAAAATTTTGCATTTTAAAAATAGCAAAGTATTAAGAAAAACTGTTGAAGGAGCAAGTATATAAACTTATTTCTTCATTGTTTGGCATATGTTCACCAAATAATGTTTAAAGTTGAGAAGGTAGTTGTAAAAAGTATAACGAATCCCAATCTATTATAACTTCTTTTTTTAGAAACAAGTATCTCCTCATAGTGAAGAAATACGTATATATCCTAAGTTCAGGAATTTGCCCATTTTTCACTACAGTTTTCTTTCCTTAGATTAAAGTAAAATTAAATGTAATATTTTAAATTAAAATTGGTGTATATAATATAATCCAAATATTTTAAAAATTATTTTATTGTATTTCTGTCTTCCTATCTCTGTGTATGTA
>NW_007729724.1:155540-156787 GCF_000696425.1 Galeopterus variegatus
AAAAAAAAAATCATGAACAGAATGATAACTAAATGCTGTGGCTTGAATGTCCCCCAAATTCACTCAAGCTTAATCTCTAATGTAACTGTTGAGGGTGGGAAGTCCTATTACCATAATTGAAAGGTTGGGCCTTGAAGAGTTGATGAGGTTGTGAGGACCCTGCCATATTGAATGAATTAATCCATTTGATGGTTTAATGGTGGTCGTGGGAATAGTTCTTCTGGCTTTAAAAAGAGGGCTTGTGAGAAGCTCTCTCTCTGCTCAGCCATCCACCACGTGACACCCTGTGTTGCTGTCACCACCCACCAACAAGGCCCTCACCAGTTGTGTTCCTTGGACTTTGGACTTTCCAGGCTCCTAAACTTTAAGTGATAAATATGGTTTCTTTTCTGGTATCTATGTCATATCAACAGAGATGCACTAATACACCAAATATTAACAATGCTATTTATGAGAGGTGGGATTTGGAATGATGTTAACTCTCCTCTTTGCTCTTTTTTGTGTTACGTGAAATTTTTCGTAATGGGCAGGTACTATTTTAACAGAAACAATAAAATCATTCTAAGGAAGGAGGAGGTGGAGAAACTTCCTTGGAATATGGAGTGCAGCTTTGAAAAACTAACAAATTGATCCTTGACTTCAGTGTGTGAGGTTAGGCTGGGGGGTGGAGGAGGCTGGGGGAGGTGAGAATGAGTGGGTGACAACTCTTAAAATGTGTAAATAAATAACAGCTGCTGATCCTGTGTGGGAGCTCCCTCTGAGCCAGGTACTGTCATCATCTCCTTCCGTCCTTAAGTAACCTTCCATCCCTGAAGTAACAGTATTCAGGACAGCCACTTATGGTTTTGAAGGCTGAGCACTACTGTCCAGCAGACACTATTCACGTTGTCACCCATATGTCTGGCACCCCTAGAACTGTGTGGTGGACATATTGTGCAGCTGTATGCAGTGACCTTGGCATCATTACCCACTTATTTTCAGATGAGTAAAACTGAAACTCATAGAAGAAGCTTGTCCCAGATCACAAACGTAGGGAGTAGCAGAAGCAGGACTATCTGACACCAGAGACCAAATTCTTCATCAGTACCCTCCACTGCACAGACCAGCTGTCCCTGGGGGTGGGCAACAAGGGAGGGATGAAAAGGAGGTGGCAGGAAGTGGTGGGAGCAGCAACCACTCCTGAGTAGTCTTCGGGGTCTTAATAAGGACTCTTTTTTTTTTTTTTTTTTTTTTTTTTTTTTTTTGGG
>NW_007729724.1:157206-166049 GCF_000696425.1 Galeopterus variegatus
CTTTTTTTTTTTTTTTTTTTTTTTTTTTTGATGTCTGGGCTCACATAAGGACACTTTAAGGAAGCAACGATGGAGGCATTGTTTTAACAACAACAGTTTATATACACAAGTGTGTGAAATGGCTTTTGACCATGACTTTGGTGCTTAACATCCTGCTCACATTCTTGATCAAGTTAACTCCCAATTTTTCCCCAGCGGCTTCTGCATCCCCATCAGTCACCTGGTAACCCTTCAAGGGAATGCTCAGGCAAAATTACCATCCCAACTCACCTTTAGCTCAACTCTTTGGCACCAAAAATCTTGAGGAAAAAAATTTCTTTCTGTTGATAATCGTAAAGCAAACAATATTTATAGCACTGAGCATGACAACATGAAAATGTAATGAGAGTCAACAGTTATTTTATAAAATGACAAATGTCAAAGTTCAACAAAGTTAACTCAGATATACAAAATACATAGTCCTTCAGTGCTCTGCATCCTATCTTTCAGGAACATATGAGAGTGTGCTGAAACTGATCATTAATGCAGTGTGTGACTTGCTGTCTCCCAGGAGAGGCCATGGGTGATGGGGTGTGTGGATTCTGTGTGCTTTCCCCCCCAACATGCTGGGAAGATGGATAATCTTTAACTTCTGCTCCATCTCACTAGATCCCCACTAGATCACTAGATCTCACTAGATTCCCTAAAGCATCAAAGGCAATCTTAAGGACCAAAGCTTCATTCATATGTTAGTGTGAATTGTTTTTGTCCTAACACAAGACAACACCTGACTGTGACCACTCAAGGAACAGGAGTTTTGACTGGGACTAAGAGGGTAAGAAATTGTTTTTTGAAGATGAATTGGAAGATTTTGGTTGGCTGGGATACCTTTTCTCACCAATGGAGAATTGGCAGTCTGAGGGCCAAGGAAAGAGGCTAAAGGAAGAAAAGTGGACTCAGAACATGGTAGAAAAGTGGTAGAGATTTTGATTACATCAAAATCTGCTGTAACTCCTATGACTGAGTTAATATCGAGCTAAAAAATGTAAAATTTCCCCCATCTAAACTATTCCAACTTGCTGCTCTGGTTTGTGTCAATGTATCCAACCTGGTATCTCTCCCAGCAGGGAAAGAAGAGAAAAATGAAGGAGATTCCTGTATGTTCTCCAACATCTACCAACTCATTATTCAAAGAACTATAGAACTTCTGCCCTCAAATGAACACACAGGTCCTACTGTAGTATTAAAAATGTCAGTACAAGCCTACTGACCTTACACCAATTTTCATGTTGCCACTAGATGTGATTCAAGTATTGTGAAGCTTTCTGGAGACATTCACCTCATCAGGCAGGAGTACCGGCAGATTGAGAAAGCAATGCGGGAGCTCATGTCTGCCCTAGAAACTATTTCCAAGAACTTGGATATGAAGGTAACTGAAGATAGATGTAACTCATGTGTTACTGCCAGATGTACGATCATAGCTTATCAAAATTCCCAGTCAGGTGGTACTTTTTAAAAAATAACTCTTTTCTTCCAAAGTGTTTAAATATGATAGCCATTCCTATACGCGAGTACAGTCATTTCAATCAACAAATATTTAATGAGTGTCTCCTAGGCTCCAACACAGCTGTGTTGCTGGATTCCACCATTGCCATTATTTTCTTACTCTCTGGGTTCCCTGAAAGACTGTGGAACCAAGGATTATAAGCAAAGGGATTTCCTACAGAAGCTCTTATTATTAAAGGTCCAACACAAATGCGAGTTGATCATGTCACATCCCTGCTTAAAACCCTGCAACGGGTTATGTCTCCTACAAACTAACATGTAAGTCCTTTGGCCTGGATTATAAAGGCCGTTTCTGCACTGGTCCCTGCTTACTATCTTTGCTTCCTGATTCATGCCTTATGCCTAGTGGTACTGAACTACCTGTAGGTAGGTCCGCTCACACCAGCATATTACACTTCTCCACCTTGTTCATGATCTTTTCCTCCTGAAATGCCTCTTCCCTTGCTCATTTTCCCAGTCAATGGTTTAACTAAAGTGGAGTCCAATGCAAAGTTTTCTGTGCCTTACTTTGTCACACACTTTATGTAAAAGAAGCACATCTCCTTTGAAGTTGTTCAGGCACAACAAAGTAGAAATCCTCTGGGAATCAGAGACATAAAAAGTTTGGTGTTTGATTATTTGTTGGTGGGAGCCAGTTAATCAAGAGTGGATGTTACTGGGGCACACAGTTTACTCCAGTCCCGTCTGGCTCCTCTTGTCCATCCTTCTACTCACCCATCTTGATAATTTTTTCATTGATTCTCTTAGTTTTCTAAGGTACTCAATCATATCAACAACATATCATGGCAATTTTGCCTCTGGTTTTCTGATTTAGAACCTCACCACTTTTTTCTTAAGGTCTTGACCAGAACTTTCAGAACACTGTTAAATAAAAGTGGTCGTAGAAGGCAGCTTATCTGGTTCCTGATTATACTGGGAATGTCTCTGTTGTTTGCTGTTGGCTGTTGATTTGAAATATTTTTAATCATGTTAAGAAAGTATTCATTGATTCCTACTTAGTGTTTTTCAGGACTGAACATTTAATTTTATCAAGTGCCTTCGAGACATCAGCGAATGCCTTAATTCACCATATTCGTTGTTTTTTGGTTTGAGGATTTTGTCTGTTCACTTCTTTGGCCTTCTAATGTGCTTATACATTTCCCAGTACTGAAACATTCCTGCATTTCTGTAATGAAAGCTATACAGTTACTGCATAATAATTCAGTATCTGACTTTGCATCTAAGTTCAGAAGTGACATTGAACTATAATTCTCTGTCTCTGTCTCTCTCTCTCTCTCTCTGTCTCTCTGTGTGTTGGGGGGTGTGCTTAGTGGGTTTTGTTGTTGTTGTTGTTTTAGATAATGCTTACATATGGTTCAAAAATCAAAACTGTAAAAGAGAATATACCCTGAGAATTTTCCCTCCTACCTCTATCACCATTCATTACATTTTTTCATGACCTCCACAGATAACCATTTTTATTAGTATGCTGTGGATCTTTTCAGTATGCCTTTATGCAGACACAAGCAAATGCAAATATATATTCTTATTTCCCCTTTTATTACACAAAAGATAGCATATTATACATATATTTCTTTGAAACTACCCTTTTTTTTAATTAAGGAAACAGATTCTGGAGATCTTTCCATATTGAAACACAGAGCGCTTCCTCGTTCTTTTTTTTTTTAATCATAATTTTTTTTTATTGAAACATAATTGATTGCACATACCTGTGGGGAACATGCTGAATATCATTATGTAATGCATTATGTGATGCTCAAATCAATATAATTGGTATATTTAACATTACACAAGGTAATCATCTTTCGTGACCCTTTACCAATTTCTCACTTCTCTCTTCCCCTCTCCCTTTCCCACCTCGAGTAACCTCAGTTCTGTTCTCTCCTTTTGAAAGTTTGACATATTATTGTGATCATTCATTCTTTCTTTCTTTGTTTTTTTATTATTGTGATCATTCATTCTTTCTTTCTTTGTTTTTTTTTTTTATTTTTTATTTTTTTAGCTCCCACTTATGAGTGAGGACATGGGGATGTCTCTTTCTGTCCATGGCTTATTTCATTTAAAATAATTCATCCATGTTGCTGCAAATGGCAGAATTTCATTCTTTTTTATGGCAGAGTAGTATTCCATGGCATATACATATATATACACACACACACTACATTTTCCTTATCCTGTCATCTATCAATGAACATTTAGGTTGGACATTATAAATAGAACTGTGAAAAACATGGGAGTGCAGATATTCCTTCAACATGATGATTTCTNCCTTTTGAAAGTTTGACATATTATTGTGATCATTCATTCTTTCTTTCTTTGTTTTTTTTTTTTATTTTTTATTTTTTTAGCTCCCACTTATGAGTGAGGACATGGGGATGTCTCTTTCTGTCCATGGCTTATTTCATTTAAAATAATTCATCCATGTTGCTGCAAATGGCAGAATTTCATTCTTTTTTATGGCAGAGTAGTATTCCATGGCATATACATATATATACACACACACACTACATTTTCCTTATCCTGTCATCTATCAATGAACATTTAGGTTGGACATTATAAATAGAACTGTGAAAAACATGGGAGTGCAGATATTCCTTCAACATGATGATTTCTTTTCCTTTGGGTATATATCCTGAAGTGGGATTGCTGGATTGTATGGGTTCTATCTGTAGTTGTTTGAGAAACCTCCATGCTATTTTCCATAATGGCTCCACTAAATTGCAGTCCTACCAACAGTGTAGGAGGGTTCCTCTTTCTCTGCATCTTCACCAGCATTTCTTATTCTGTCTTTTTGATAAGGGCCAGTCCAACTGGGGTGAGATCATATCTCAATGTTATTTTGATTTGAATTTTCCTGATGCTTAGTGATATTGAGCATTTTTTCATGTGTCTATTGGCTATTTATATGTCTTCCTTTGAGAAATGCCTGTTTAACTCCTTTGCCTGTTTTTTAATTGGGTTACTTGTTTTTTTACTATTAAGTTTTTTGAATTCCTGGTATATTCTGGATATTAATCCCTTGTCAAATGCATGGTTTGCAAATATTTTCTCCCATTTTGTAGGTTGTCTTTTCTCTCTATTAATTGTTTCCTTTCCTGTGCTGAAGGTTTTTAATTTGATGTATTCCCATTTATTTTTTCTTTTGTTGATTGTGCTTTTGAGGTCTTATTCATAAAGTCTTTGCCCAGTGCTACTTCCTGAAGTGTTTCCCCTATGTTTTCTTTTAGCAGTTTTATAGTTCCAGGTCTTATATTTAAGCCTTGAGTCTATTTTGTTCCTCATTCTTTTTTTACAACTGCATACTATTCCTTTGTATGTAATAGTTCATTTGCTCAGTCTCTCGTAGATGGACATTTGGATTCTTTTTAACATTTTGCTCTTTCAAGCAATGCTGCAGTGAATAAGTTTGCATTTATGTTGTTTTGTAGGTGTGTAGATAATCTGTAGGATAAATAAGCAGAAGTGGTATTGCTGGTCAAAAGGTCCATGTTTTTGTTATTTTGAAAGATCTCACCAAATTGCTTTCTATAGAGCTTTTACATTATTGCACCACCAGCAATATGTAAAATGTCCTATATCACCATTGCCTCACCAATGGTGTTTCGTTCAACTTTTGAATTTTACCATCCTTATAGGAAAAAGACAGTATCTCTGTATTTTCAGTAGCCTTTCTTATCATGAATGAGGTTAAGCATCATTTCATATATTTAAGAGCTATTTGTACTACTTTTTTAGTGATGTCTTTTGTCCATTTCTCTTTTGGGTTATTATTCTTTTTCTTCTCAATTTCTGGGAGCTCTTTATATGTGAAGGAGATGAACCCTTTCTCTATGATATGAGCTGCAAATACATTTTTCCAGCTTATCATTGGTCTCTTGACTTTTGACATGCACATATTCTCTATTTGCTGCTGAATTCATCCATTCTTTTGTGGCTTCTGGAATTTTAAGTCACAGAGCTTCCCTACACAAAGGCTTGAAAAAATTACTCATATTTCTTCTAGCACTTTGATGGCTTTATTATTTACTCTTAAATTCCACTTGAAGTTTTTCCTAATATGTGTCTTAATTATTGCTTTAGCTATCGAATCCTTATAGTATTTTTACTACCTGATAGGGCTTGTCCCTTCCACTGCTTTCTTTTTTTTTCCTTTTTCTTGGTAATACTTGTTTGTTTTTGCATATGATTTTAAAATGTTTGTTTAGTATAAGTCAGCAGATAAATCTTATTTTAATTTTTATTGAAATCATGTTAAATTTATAAATTAATTTGAGAATTGACATATTCATAATGCTGTGTGGCTATCTAAGAATATAGCATGCTTCACATTTATTCAGGTTTGCTTTTATATCCTTCAGGAGTGTTTTCAAATTTTCCCCATATAGATTGGGCATCATTTCTTGTTAAATGTACTTGGAGATTTTATCATTTTTTCTTTTTAGTTTATTATAACCAGGGGCTTTGTTATATCTTCTAATGAGTTGTTAGTTGTATATTATGAAGGATATATTAATTTCACGCTCCACTAACTTAGTAAATTATCTTCTCAGTTATAGTAATTTTTCATTTTTTTGTTTTTTCTAGATGCATAATCTTATGATTTTAAATAATAATAGTTTTTCCAACTTTTTTAACCACATGTATTTATATTCTTTATTTTTTTGCTATATTTATGACTCTGAATTTTCCCTGAGCACTCATTTATTCTTTGATCTCTATGTCTTCTAGGGTTTGATATGTTGTGTCCTCGTTATTGTTTCCTACAAACTCTGCAGTTGCATAATGTATTTACCCTTAGATTGAACAGTTAAGAGGAATTGTTCGCTCCACCCCCACCCCAAATTTAAAGACCTTTTATTTTGTTATGCTGGTATTCACTTTTAGTTTTGCCTCATTGTAAGTAAAATTTTTTATGTATACCAGTTTAGTTTTTGGAATATTTTAAGGTTTTTTCCCCCCCTTTGGCTGCATAGCCAATTTTTGTACATATTCTAAAAGAATGTATATTTTAGTCAATATTTATAAGAAATAGCTTACTGGTTAAGTCTTCTGGTCCTTACTTTTTGGTCTACTTCTTCTGTCTTGTATTGAGAGAGGTGAATTAAAGTCTCCTATAATTATTGAGCTTCCATTTTACCTATAACTTCAGCTTTGAGAGTGTTTTTACTATGTTATTTGGCTGATAGACATTCATAACTACACTACCTTTTCTCACTCCTAATTTTAATATTATGTTTTCTCTTTTCTTCACATTTCTAGTAGGACAAACTTTGTTACCTTTTCAAAGAACCAGACTTGCATTTCCAAATCAATCGCATAACTTTATTTCTTATTCTTTTTTTTTTTTTAATGTTTGCTTATTGGTTTTCCATTGCCGCCATAACAAATTACCACAAACATAGTGGTTTAAAATGACATAAATGTATTATCCCATAGTTTCTGTAGGTCAAAAGTCTTGCTAGGCTATACTGGATCCTCTGCTTAGGGTCTCACAGGCAGAAATCAAGGTGTCAGCAGGGCTGCATTCCTTTGGGGAAGCTCTGGGGATGAATCCTATTCTAGGCTTATTCAAGCTTTTGGTCAAATTCGGTTTCTTGCAATTGTAGAACTGAGGTCCTTGCTGGCTGTCTGCTGGGGCCAGTCTTTGCTACAGGGGCTACCTGACTTCCTTCTCGTTTTCCATGTGGCTTCTCTCTAGAAACAGGAGGTCATGTCCATCTCATGTTTCAAGTCATTCTGACTTCACCTTCTGCTGCATCTTTCACTCAAGTTGCAGAAAGTTCCCTGCTTTTAGGGCTTTATGTGATTAGATTAGGCCCGTTGGATAATCCAGAATAATCTCCCTATTTTAAGGTCTGTAACCTTGATTAAAGCTGCAAATCCCTTTTGCCATGTAACATAACATATTCAGAGATTCCAGGGATTAGGGCATGAATATCTCTGTGGAGCCCTTCTGACTGCCACAATATGTCCATTTCTTTATCCTGCTTTCCTTTGCTTAAATTTGTTATTCTCTTTCTAACTTTGTAAAATGAATGGTTAGTGTATATAGCTTCGTTCCCTCTGTATAATTATAAAAACATTTAATACCACAAATTTACCTATGATTATAGATTTGCCTGTGTCCTTTCGATATGCAGTATTTTCATTTTCATTTCTTAAGTAAGTTGTAATTGCAGTGTTGATTTACTCTTTGACACTTGTGTTAGTTCAGATCCTTTCAGAAGAAAATATCATAAAGGAATTAGATGTGCAAGAGATTTATTGAGAGAAAAACCTATGAGGAAAAGTGGGGAGAGAGCTGGACAAGACAGGGCGAGGCTTCAGACTGTGATACAGGTCTGGTTTCTATGAAAAAGATGAGAAAGGCCTTAGGCTGCAATGTTATTCTATGATTGTTTCATCAAGTTCCTTGGTTCTTTGAACAAAGTCACCATCAAAGGAATACTACTCAGACATTGGCTGGGAGCAGCCTGTGGCTGGACTGGACCCACACCGTGGTCTGGACCCACAGTGATGGATGTTGAGCATGGTAGTCAAGGCCCTTGGACAATTATGATCCTTGGAGTAGGAGACCTTAGAGGCACATTTTCATGTGAAACACTAGAAAAAGAGTGGTTTTTTTACTCAAGTGGCTGGATTTCTGTTTCTTTATACTTATTAATTTCTAGTTTTAGTGCAGTGTAGTTAGTTATGACATGTGCTTTTCCTGCTTTTTGGAGTAATTTGAGGTTTTCTTATAGTCTCATGTGCTTAGTTGTTACAAATGCTCACTGAGCACTGGGAAAGATTGAGTGCTTGCTATTTGCAAGTTACATGGTTTGGCATATAAATCGATTAAATACATTTATATTTTTCATATCATCCTATATCATTATTTATATTTTACTTATTTGACCAGTAATGAGTCTAATATATTGTTCTCTGTTAGTTTATTCTAAAAAGCTGTTGCTTTTCAGTTCAATATGTAAAGTAAATAAAAGTTCAAAGCTCTCTGTTTTTTCCACTGTGGATTTTATTCTTCATCTATAAAAATGACCATGTTTGTCCCATTTTCTTAGCATATTTTGCCTTGAATAACATTCTATCTAACATTAATATTGATCTTCCTGCTTTCTTTTCCTTTGCCTTTACCAGGCATATGTTTGCCTTTTATTTTATTTTTAACATTTCTGCCTTTAACCTGTTTTAAGGATATCTCCTGTTGGGCCGGCCCGTGGCTCACTCGGGAGAGTGCGGTGCTGATAACACCAAGGCCACGGGTTCGGATCCCACATAGGGATGGCCAGTTCGCTCAC
>NW_007729724.1:166834-169295 GCF_000696425.1 Galeopterus variegatus
TTTAAAAAAAAAAAAAAAAAAAAAAAAAGGATATCTCCTGTAATAATTATTCAGGTGTTATTGATTGCCCACCCAACATTTTTCTATTCAAACTCTTCCACTGTTCACCATTTCCTTTTCTAAAGAGAACTCTGATTTTATTAAACGGCCCTCTACTCCACATGACCGTCTGTTTCAGAAGCTGAATTCTGTTTGGCCAAAGCCAATCATGTAGTTTCACTGTCCTTGACAGTGATTAGTTTAGGTGTGATTATGTGCTGCAATGCTGCATCTGTTTTTCATCCAGTTTTTACCTAAAGGAATTTTCTCAATGTTGCTGGCAATGTGGCAGGGACTCTAATCTTAAATTCCAGAACTGAAATTTGTTTTTCCTATCTTTATATGCCCTAAGTTATTTCACTTGGAATTCACTATGTTAATGTCAGAATACTATCTAGAAATCCTTCAGGCCTAATCTTAGGCCAGTCATGTGTGTTTTCCTCAGAGCCTAATTGCGCATTTAAACATTTATTCTATTAGTATTTGTTGAGCATTTACCTTTAGTCAACTAATGTGCACTGAGGATATGGTGGTGATAAGATATAGTGGCTTACATTGTGACTGGGGAGACAGAAAGCTAACCAAATTAACAAATCAATAAACAAACTAATGGCAATAGTATGTTTTTCTTATATTATTA
This sequence comes from Galeopterus variegatus, assembly GCF_000696425.1. Classification (NCBI taxonomy): domain Eukaryota; kingdom Metazoa; phylum Chordata; class Mammalia; order Dermoptera; family Cynocephalidae; genus Galeopterus; species Galeopterus variegatus. The sequence goes on from NW_007729724.1 coordinate 167,514, forward strand.
GGTAGCCTATAACCAAAAAGAATATTATCGAGCAGAATGGAACACTCCCTTATAGCATGACTATAACTGTGAATTGTACTCATTTGAAAAAAATCATTTCCAAATGTACACATAGGCTCACGTCTGTATCCTGGCTCCTTTAGGAATAAAGTTAGTAATAAATTAATGTAAGTGCTGATGGTTTTGTTCACACTCACAAAAACCTCTCTCTTGTACTTTCATTAGATAATGCAGCTCTTAGGAAAGATAGAGACTTCCAGTTCTGAGCAAATCTCAAATTTAAAGATGGTCCAGGGGGATTATCGCCACGAAATGGGCCTTTTGGAATTCAAGTAAGTGAATGGAAGATTTTTAATTCCGTTAAATGCATTCCAAAGAGTTTTGCCTAATGAAAGCATTGCCATTAAATAAAAACCTATCCCAGGAATTTGAACCTGGCCAAGAAATAAAGGAGCAAACTGATGCAGAGAATATTCTACACTAAAGTTAATTTATACAATATTCATAATAAAAGATGAAATATGAATATTAATTTTGTCATTCTCTTTGTTTAATATCTCAAGTGAATTGACATACTTATTTCAACCCTTCCTATAATTTTAACTTATCACCAGTTGGATATTAGAATGCCTCAGTCTATATACCACTATTGAATGTAAATTGATTCCCTGAGATGATCAAACATGAGGCGTTTTCAAAAGGTTCATGGAGAGATGCACATTATCTTTCAATTCTATTTTTCCACAAATTTTTTGAAGTACCTTCGTACTATTTTTTAAAACAGTCTTGACATACAAGCTTTTCTTTTAAGATTTCCTCCAAGATACTCAATTTACTCTTTTACATTATCCGTTTTGGAGACCGGTCTTTATTCCATCTCAAATGGGAATTTCCCCCTACTCAGTGGAGAATGTAGTAAAGGGAACAAGACTCCACAAACATTCAAAGTACCTGCTGTATTAGTCCGTTTCTGTTGCTTATAACGAAATACCCAGAACTGGGTTATTTGTAAAGAAAATGAAATTTATTGCTTACAGTTTCATAAGTCCAAAGTCCAGGGAACACTTATTGCTTACAGTTTCATAAGTCCAAAGTCCAGGGAACACTTATTGCTTACAGTTTCATAAGTCCAAAGTCCAGGGAACACTTATGGTGAGGTCCTTCTTTGGTGGTGGCTTTACAGCAATGCAATGTTCTCATATGGTAGGAAATGGCAGAAGAAAAAGAGAGTTTCTCATGTGCCCTCCTTTTAAAGCCCTCAGAACCACGTGCCTGACCACCATTATTAATCCATTCACTCCGGCATGGTCCTACAATCTAATCACCTCTTCAAGGCCCCACCTTCCAATTACCATAATACTGGCCCTTTTATTCTCAAATCTCCCTTTCTTGTTTAAATGACCACCATTTCCTGGTGTCTTTGGTGCAGGCAAAGGAAAATTCTAGTTACTTGGATGATATTACCTTACTGCCCCACCTTGTACTCTTCTTTTTCCTCTGTGTTCCACACCACTTGGGTTTAATGCCTTGGTCAAATCCACTATTCTGATAATACTCTGCTTTCTCTATTTTTCCCTCTCTCTACTGTATTTTATTAAATCTAAGTGTGATTGACTATAAGATGCACTGTTATATTTTTGTACCTCTAAGACATGAAGCTAACAATTAAACCATAACATACCATCATTTGAAGACACCTGATTCCAAACATGTTAAAATGGAAAACACGTATCCTAGAAATCAATTAAAAACAGTAGTCATGGGCCGGGCCAGTGGCGCACT
>NW_007729724.1:170622-172034 GCF_000696425.1 Galeopterus variegatus
AATGTTTGAGATCTAGGGCTGATTGCTTCATTGATGATGCTTATTTTTTCTGTTTTTGGTACTGTGGGAAACTGGCTCACAGACATGTCATCAAAATAGTTAAACCTGAATCTGGACACTTTTATAATACTGTGAACTTGATACTTTTTCTCACTTTAAGTAATAAGGTTTTAGTAGTATTAGAATAGGTAACAATGAATCTATAAATCATATTTTTCCCAGGAAAATATTTATGAGCTCCAATAATTCATTTAGTTACACAATTAGCAATTTTTAATTTAATTTTTCTCCATTTTAATTAATAGTGAATATGCATTTATTGTAACAAGATAAAACGAAAATGAAAAAGAGATTACCACCTTAGCTTCTTACTGTAACTTATGCTAACACCAGGGATGTATTCTTCCACACTTTCCTCCCTGTTAATATAAATACTTAGCAGAAAAAGTATATGTATACATTATATGTATAGAGAGAGCATAGATTTTTAAAACAAATCATACACACATTATTTAATTTGCTTTTTCCCAATATATCCTGGATATCTCTTCAGATCAGTAAATATTATTCTAATATTATTTTTCATAGCTATATACAGCTACATATTTTAACTCACATGTATGCCATAATTAATCCAATCATTTACCTTATTGCTGAATATATTATTTCCACTTTAAGGTTGCCACAACCAACCAAAAAAGTATTCTGTATAGATCCTTAGACATCCTTACATACTGGTACTTTTAATTCTACATGCAAGATTCCTAGGATTCTTAAGATTCAATCTAGGATACTCTAAGATTCAAAGAGTATATGTAGTTATTAATTTTATAAATTTCTTTCTTAAAATGTTGTAGCAATTTACAATCCCAACAGCAATGTATGAGAAGGCTTTTCTCATTCTTACCAACACTGGATATGTTCTGTTTCTAATATTTGCCTATTAAAGGATGAAAAAGCTTCTGTTTTAATTTGCATTCCTTTTACCATTTGAATTTCCTTACTTTTATTATTTATCAAATTTTGTATTGAGATTTTTGTTATTTTCTTATCAGTTAATAGGATTATTTCACATTAGGTATATTAACCCTTTGACATAAGTATTGAAAATGTATTTTATTAAAAGAGAAGGTAAGGCAGGTAGGGCTATTTTTTTTTTTTTCGATCAGAGCACTTCTGTTTTAATCTGGTATATTGGATTTTAGCTTTTAGCAAGGTTGACTCTGCACAAAAAATAAGTGGTTCCACAACTTTTTTAAAAAAGTATGTAAATCACCGCTAATGTTAGGCTTTTGAGATATGTATAAATTTTAAATTAAAGTAGATGAGGTATACAACTTTTCTTTTTTAGAAGAAAGAAATATGAACAAATGAATTAACTTTTAAAGAATTTTAGTGACATTAAAGGTTAC
>NW_007729724.1:172589-180089 GCF_000696425.1 Galeopterus variegatus
TAACTAAAATAACTATTGAAAAATTAAGTTACTTTTGCCACTCCTTGGTTTCATCATCTAAGTCAGGGTTTCTCACCCATTGGCACTGTTGGTATTTGGCTGGATACCTCTTTGCTTGGGCTGTCCTATGCATTGTAAGATGTTTAGCAGCATCCCTGATGTCTGTCCACTAGAAGATGCCAGTAGCACCTTCCAGTTGTGACAACCAAAAATGTCTCCAGACATTACCAAATATCCCTGGGGGGTAAAATTGCCCCCATGAGAGAGCCACTGGTCCAAATAAAAACATAAATGACGTCAGAGAGCTTGTCTTTTCTAATTATTAGCCCGAACATTTTTTCGGGACAGCAAGAAAGGCAGGTACAAGCAGTATATGTCTAACATGTAGTATGATGTCCAGCATGTCATAAGCAATTTCCAATGATAAATATCACAAACCAAATTATCTACATCATATAATTTTGCCTGAAAATATCAGAGCAATTATTACTTTAATTGTATATTTCACATATTGTAGTCTGAATATTTTTGATAACAAACAATATGCATTGTTCCTGCCAATCTAAAAGTTTTGCCTATTCTAAAAGAGAATTTGAAATTAACATCTCATCTTGAGCAAGTCATATGCAAAAACATATACAGAAATCACTTTTGAGTCCCCATCCCTCGTCCCACCCCCTTCTTAGTTCGCTATCTCTCAGTCATTTCATATGTGGATTCCCCTCTCTGCTCAAACCTTCAGCCACTCTACAGTGACTTTTCGAATTGATGGCATATGATTCTAACCCTTTAATCTCTACAATAATATCGACTCCCATTTTACAAAATATTTCATTCTCTGTTATTTAATACTCCTGTTGTGCTTCATTCCTGCACCCCTGTTAACTTCTGTTTATGCCCCACATGAGTAACTGGCACCTCTTTAAGCACCTCCCTCCCCCAAATCCACTCATAGATTCATTGGAGACAATGGGGACTTTACTAAAGATTTCACCAGAGACAAAGGCAACCTAAAGTCTTTCTTGGACACTGCTTTCCCAAAGTCCTTTTGTGCTCTCTCCTTCCACCCTCCTGCTCTACTTACTAGGCAATGCAGGTCCTCTGTGCCCCAGCTTGTCTCCCACCTTTCTAGTAGCACTTGTAGAGCAGGGTCAGCAAACTCCCATTCTTACCCAACTCTGCCCACAGCTAAGAATGGTTTTTTAAACTTTCCAATAATTAAAAAAAAAATTTTATTCTATTTTATGACATGTGAAGATGATATGAAATTTAAATTTCAGTGTACATGAATAAAGTTTGATTAGAACATATCCATGCTTGTTTGTTTACGTATTATCTATGGATGCTTTCTTGTTGCAATGGTAGCATTGAGCGGTTGCAGCACAGACCATATGGCCCACAAAGCCTAAAATATTTACTATCTGGCCCTTTACAGAAAAAGCTTGCTGACCCCTACCATAGAATAATACTCCCCACCCCACGTGACTTATCAAAGTATCTCCTCCACACACAACGAGCCCCAGCCCTGAGAGGAATTCTGTGTGGGTAGCGTGTGTATGTGTTTTAGGGCATGCAGAGGGGTGTAGCCAGGAGCTGGACAGAACTCAAGCCCAGGGCAGGGCCCCAGAATGTTCCTGTCTTGCCTCCCCACCTCCCACATCACCCCATAAGTACTGACTAGACACACTGAGCCTCATCATCTCAAAAAGACTGCAGACTTTTTCAACACTAAATTTGTGTTTTATGTTTAAATTCACTTATTAAAAAAGAACAAAACATTTTTTTTTCCTTAGATTTAATTCATTTTCAAGCAATCTGTATGAAGAAGTTGAGAATAATCAAAAATGGACAGAAAACGAGTTCATCAAACACAGAAAAGACCACCTGAGCCATATAAATGAATGCCTGAAGGTCCTGCAGGAGAAACTGGTGAGGAGTTCTGCTATTTAATGAAGTAAACATCCGCATAGTTGTGGTCTGGATGGTCTGGAAGGCTGCATTTCAACATTTACAGTAGTCTTCACGCATCAGTACCATTATTTTGTTTAGCGCTGCAACAGGAATCTAGAGGCCTGTTTTCTGGTTCTGTTTGCTCTTCCCCAACTCTGCAAGCCTGCATTTTTCAGAGTACCATCTACTTGTACCAAAATAAACTGAAGAGATTTTTTAAAAATTCCCACCCCAAACCTAGGGAGTTGACTTTCTCGGGGCCTCCACTGTGGATCTGTGGTTCTAGACAAGCTCCCTCCCTGGTGATGCTTAAGCACAAAAGCTTGAAAACTGCTGCTCAGCTGAGTCATTTAACCTTTCTGGAGATCCTGTTAGTAGATCAAAGGTTTTCAAAACTCTTCTTCCAGATCCGACCATGTAAGGAAAGCCCCAAGCTTTGGGGTGAGGCTACCAAGGTATATGAGAAATATACTTATTTCAGGGCTCCCTTGTCTCATTGCATCCTACCCAATGGGAAGGCAGCATAGGGCCATTGTGTGGTCAGTGGCTGCCAGACCTGCAGGTGATTCAAATAAGGCGTTTTGAGAACTTAGGTAGAAGGGCTTTAGGCAACTCAGTAAATAATATTCCCTGCCCCCACCTGAGTTTGTAAACAACTGATAGAGTGAGACAGGAGTCCAAGAGTTAGAGATAAATATAACAGCTTTATCACTGATGAGACTATCGAAGGATATGAATCAGATCAGCAGCTGCCAAGTGGGCCTGCTAGTTCCTCACCGCTGAATTAGCCAGATTACTCTACCAATTACAGGCGGCACAAGATGACACCACAGTCACCCTGAAAGCAGGGGCCTCCCACAAGACAGAGACTGGAATCCATCATTCCTGAGGCAGGCAGGGCCAAAGAGGAGAATCGAAGGGTGCATGCCAGTGGTGGCCAGTTCCTGCTCCCAAATTCCCTGTGGGGAAGTGAGGAGGAGAAGCTAATTAGCCTAAAGCTGCCCCTGCAGTCCCCACCCTGGCTGCACATTAGATTCATCTGGAGAGCTTTTAAACTATATCAATTTCTGAGCTCCATCACAGACCAATTAAACCAGAATGTCTAGGAGCAGGGTATGTTCCAGGTGATTCTAATTAATCGCTGGCATGGAGAGCCACTATTCCAGCTGAAATCTGTCCACACGGAGATATGAAGTTGGAGAAAATAAGGTCTTCTAACACTCAGGAGCATGTCCAAGGAGTTCAGGGAAAGTGGTATCTAAAACGTCTTCCTTTGCTACACTTCTTTAAATATGACACTAAAAATCCAAATTCTCGAGGCATTTCAGCATGACCACATCCCTTTTCTTTTCTTCCATAACATGTTGTAGAGCTAGGGCTAGGGCTCACAGACCCCTTGAGTCTGTGGCCCAGACTGGGCCACAAACCCTCCACACGTAGGTCTACAAGCTAGGTAATAGGTGGAAGGTCCTGGGAGCCGTGGGTAAAAAATTAATAGACTTTATTCAGAGCTAGAAGCAGCCATCTTAGTTGGCTTCTCTGAGTTCTGAGAAGCACCGTGGACCAGAGCTGTTAGTCCTTTATACTTAGGTCCATAACCCAGGACACTTGGGTGCCCATATGCAATTACATTAAGTAGTAACAAGGAACACCAGAGGATATTTACAGCACATGCTCGGCAAGATTCTGAACATCTGAGGGGCCCTGACTATTTTCCTATATTTTCCAAACACATGTAGAATTCCAGAAACTACAAACAAGGCCAAAGGAAGGGATTAGCTCTTACTCTTGTGAACACAGTTTTAGATACAGAGGAACTTGGTTTGAGTAGATACAAGGGAGCTTGGTTTGAATTTTCATGCTTAACATGGAAAAATAAATATTTATTTTTGTAAAAAAAAAAAACATTTTGTCCTAGCTGAAATATAAATCCACCTCAGTTTTCTTTTCTGCAGTTTTATCACCTGATTTCTTTTATAGGAAAAGTCTGAAAATAAAATGGAAGAAAAATTACTGCAGCTTTCAAGCAAATTAGAGAATTTCATTAATACACAGAAACAGGAAGTGGAACTCAACAAAGTAAAGCATATAGAAAATAAATTGTCTAAAAAGATGAACCAAATGGAAAAGCAGATCTGGGGTGAATTAGAAAAAATGCAGAATGAATATCAATCAGGTAAGCAGATACCTTTTATTAAGTAATGAACATCTGTCCTGTCCTGTTCAGTCCCTCAGAGTTTTCTACTTTGAGCTAATGGCCAGGGGTCAATCCTGTCGTTAGTGACATCCTTATGTATTTAACACAGCTTTTGTAAATATCCCATAGAATGTCAGCAAACCATGGGAAGGTAGGTAAATATGTTAACTTTCTTCATTCACACTTGACAATGTCACAAGTCTGCCATTGCTGTGAGATTTTTTTACTCTTTAAGATCATAGAATCACAGAATTGTTAGAGTTGGAAGATCCTTGGAGATTATCAAGGCCTGACTTGTGAGTATTTTATAAAATTAGAAGCCTAAATCAAATGCCTCTCTCACTGGATTGCAGGTGATGAGCCTGGATAGATGTCAGACTGGAGACCTGACCTTTAGAAGTGAGAGAGAGAGATGAATTAGCAGAGTCTGGGTATAATGGCTGCTTTTCTTCTTAAGAGGCTAATGACAGCAATGTCAAACTGAGCTAACATCAAAGAGGATTAATTTGAAAGGCTCATCTAATTTATCAAAGGGAAGGACATGGGATAGGTGCTGTGGAGCGGCCATCTGCCTCAAGTCACAATTCTGAGGGAATTACCAGAAATCAGAAGGGTTCCTTTATTAGAAAAAGCCCCAGCCCATTTTCTGTCCTCCATATCTCAGAAAAACTTCAGGTGTAAATTCTACCAAATTTGGAGGTGCATTGGGAAGACATCATGGTCTCATTCTGCCAGACGTTCCTCCTGGCATTATAAGTAGAATTTGCTGCCTGGAAACCTACCGCTCACAACTCACACCCCACTTCCCACCACCAAATCAAAATATGAGTTATCTGTCCAGGAATCATGTCCCAAATTAACTGGCTCTTCTTTTAAAGGCCCTGTTTTTTGCTTAACTATCAGGTTTAACTTTACTCATTGTATTAGTACAACCTCAGGATGAGCTAAAGAGGAATTTACCATCTACAAATTTCTGCATTTTACTAAGTGGGAGTTCTAGCAAAGCGGGACTACAAATCAATGGTTTGCTCCTTTATGCCTTTACTGAAATGTGTTGAGAACTGACTCTATGAAAGGCCTCAGGGAATAAGAAATGAGCTGTACTGTTGAGAACCTTGAGGTATGTGGTAGGTCTGTGGTCATGAGTGACTAAATGCACACAACAGAGAAACAAAGTGCCGGGAGGATGAAGGGCAGCAGGTGGCCCCTCTAGGGCCATCAAATTGGTCTTTCAGAGAAGTTTTGAAATCTCATCTGTGGTCTTCACCTTTAATTTGGTAACAAAAATTTTTAAAAAGAGAGATCACACAAAATCTCTTGTCAAAGCATACAGAAAGAAGGAAATATTTTAAACTTGTCTCGAAATATAGAATTATTTTATTATGCAATATATTTCCAGAAAAAGCTTGCTGACCCCTACCATAGAATAATACTCCCCACCCCACATGACTTATCAAAGAGGAAGAGGAGGAGAATTATTAAATTTTCACAGTGAAACCAGATATAAGTTGAAATACTATTGCTAATGCATCTTCATGACATGTAAGAAATGGATTATGTACGTTTTTAGACTGATCTTAATGGAATTTAATGTGCTTTGAATTAAATGATGATCAATTATGGCAGAACTGCTGATTTGCAACTTTTGTTAAAAAAAAAAAAAAGTTTCCAATACATTGTTTAAGTATATCTGTTCTTTTATCTTCTCCCAGGATTTAAATCAGTTCATGACTCTCTCAGTTCCCTCCAGCAAATACAGAAAACGAAGATGGATTTAGAGAAATATAAAGTACAGAAAGACCTAAAGAAATTGCAGCGTAAGATAGTGGAACTCCAGGAAGCATAAAACTTTCCAGTCATCTTCTTTTTCAACAGCCAACAGGGTGGTTTGTTGGGAAAAGTGAAGAAGAAAGTTAATATCTCTGGATGTTTACTGCTTCTAACGTCTCTGTATGTCTTACCACCTTTTAAGGAGATGTATGTATAAGAAAAAAATAAATAAAGCAAAGAAGCTTTATGATGTCTTCAATTTATTAATGAAAAAACTAAGGAGTTCCTTCATATACATGCCTTTTTATATTTTTATTTGCCTATCAATTAAAAAAAGCAATCTACATAACGCACACAAATGAGTGACGGAGGCCAGGTGTAATACATTAAAGAATGGCAGGTGTTGATTAAAATGATCGGAGACGGGAAGGAAGACACAGCAGACGAGATGCAGGTGAAGAGCGGGGGGTTACTGCTCTCTCACACAAGTAGCACCGACCCAGCCGCTGTTACAGCTTTTATTACATTTAGCAAGCTCGTGCATGTGAGATAAGCATTAATGCATAAATTCTGTTATATTTTTTTCAAGAGCAGAAGGCCATTACCTCCCTTCTCAAGCACTTGGTTATCTATAATGCGCCTCCTGGGAACATCCCAAGAAAGTGTTCTCACAACTTCAAGCATTCTCAAGGATTGTTTGCAAGCCTTGACATTTCTTGGTTAACTCATTTGCGAGTTGAACACGTCCTTGGGTGCTGACCACAGAAGTCCATTAACCATTTCCTTCAGGCAGGAACTGTAGCAAACTGGAGACCACCTACCCAGTCTAAAAATAATAGCCACTATGTAGTTCCAGTTTATTACTCACGTGTATATAGTCCACTGTTGCCAAAAGTGAAGAGAAACCTCTCCATTTATAAGTATTAGCAACTAATTCAAAATTAGTTTTGGAAGAAAAACCTCTCTATTCATAAGTATTAGCAACTAATTCAAAATTAGTTTTGGAAGAGAAGCCTCTTTATAAGTATTAAGCAACTAATTCAAAATTAGTTTTGGAAGAGAAGCCTCTTTATAAGTATTAAGCAACTAATTCAAAATAGTTCCAATTTGCAACTTCTGATACAGAGGTTATCCTTTCTAACAATCCCAATGTTTATAGCAAGTCTAACTTATGCATATTTAAAATATATTTTCATTGTCTTCATTATGTTATTGGAATTATATGCAAGTAAAAGCTAACCAATGCAAACAAAGAGAATACAACAGCTTCCATGAAAAAGATCCAACGTAATTTGACCTACATGCTAAATTCAGAAGTACTTCAAAAACACGAATTAATTTCCTATAAAATTAAAATATATCTCACTCTTCTGGATAGAAATGTTAAATGTAGAGCCTGATACTGAGCAATAAAATCATGAAAAATAAAACCAAACTATTCATGGCATGCACTATCTGCTAATCCCAGAGCTTTTTTAAGCCTGGCAGATCCTTGCTTCAGACTTAAGCTTCTCTCAATTTACTGTAAATGGAGATATTTCATACAGTTAAAAAAATTAGAGAAGCAGGCACTAGTCAAAAAC
>NW_007729724.1:181933-219485 GCF_000696425.1 Galeopterus variegatus
TACAGTATGCAAAAAAAAGTAAAAATTTACAACAAACTTAGCAATCATTGGATTACAAAGATCTTTTGTTTTCTATATTAAGCATTTAGGGACAATTTTACGTTTTAAAAATATAGTATTTTTGTTTCCAATAAAAAATATATTAAGAACAAACAGCAATATACTGAGCTGAAAGAGTAACTCTATATAATGAACCAAATAAAGGGTTGTAGGAAGGGTTAAATTAGGAATTGATACAGACCAAAGGCCTGGTCATCTCACTCATACCCGCTTTTTACTCTACAGACATAGCTACAAAAGCAGGGAGGATATATAGTCAATGGAGTAAAGTAAAAATGCTCTCAACTAGGTTGTAGTTCAAACAATCGTGTAGGATCAGGCCAAAAGTTTTCCAGAATATCTTTCTTTTGTGCTTGCCAGAGTAGTACCATGTAGGGCAGGGGATAAAAGGATCAAAGGATCCTTTGCCACCATTCTCCTACCTGGAATGCCAGGTTGGGATGTTCACAGGTTCGTTCTCTAGATGGCCTGAAAACTTGCCCAGTGAGAAGGTGGACCCAGGTTTTGTAGGGTCTAAAGCTTATGCAGTTTTGATTTGCTGTTGATGTCCTGTCCTGATGCCAGATGAGCTGGCACAGTAGTCTGTAGGAATATTCCTGAAAACCATTGCTACATTAGGACAGCTAGCAGTAACTTAACTTCATACAGAAGTGACTGTGAACAACACGAATATATTCTTCCAACCCAAATGTATCCTCAACTCAGCTTCTCTTTAGCTGGATCCAAAGATGCCCACAGGCATTCTAGCACCTTCTGACATCAAGGGAAATGGCAGTGGAAAGGGGCACTGGTCTTGAGCAATGTTCTTAATCAATGGTGGTTAAAACGTCTTACTTCTGCAAATTTTACAATGACCTTTTAAATACATGGCTGGAGCTCATGCAAGTGAGTGGCTCTGAAACTCAAGAGCCATTGTTTCACAGTAAATTTACCTCTGCTAAAGGAACCAGAGAAGCACTGGGCCTCCCCTTGCATTTATTTTGCCATGGATCCAAAAAGATAACAAGCATGAACAATCCTCCTAGAGAAGCTCAATATACATGGTACTTTACTCTATATCAAACATTACTTAATCCCTCAGGAAATATCAGACTTCTCCCCCCCAAACACAGGATGATCTTTGAGCATTGTAGATTCTGCAATCCAGATCTACCCTGTAGACTTGAGGCATATGTTAAAATATCTCAGGTAGTTCTCACTTTACACAGACACCATGTAAGCAGTCTTGGACCCTGCTGCCTCCTGCATTCCCTGCATTTCCTTCCACTTATCAAAATCTGCTCTTAGAAAACACAGGGGGAAAAGCCCCTTGACAATGGTCTTGGCAATGACTTTTTGTATATAACACCAAAGCACAGGCAACAAAAGCAAAAATTAAACAAGTAAGACTACATCAAACCAAAAAGTTTCCACACAGCAAAGAAAACAATCAACAAAATGAAAAGACAACCTATGGAACAAGAAAATATTTGTAAACCATATATCCAATAGGGGCCTAATATCCAAAACACATAAGGAACTCACATAACTTGATAACAAAAAATAATAATAATAACTCAGTTGAAAAATTGGCAAAGGACCTGAATAGACATTTTTCCAAAGAAGATATAAAAATGGCCAATAGGTATATGAAAAGGTGCTCAACATCACTAATCATCAAGGAGATTCAAACCAAATCACAAGGAGATACACACTAGTTAGAAAGGTTATTATCAAAAAGTCAAATGATAAGTGTTGGCAAGGATGTGGAGAAAGGGTAATTCTTGCACATTGTTAGTGGGAGTGTAAATTGGTACAGCCATTATGGAAAACAGTACGGAGGTTCCTCAAAAAACTAAAAATAGAAATACCATACGATCTAGCAATCCCACTTCTGGGTATATATCCAAAGGAAATAAAATCAGTATTTCAAAGAGATATTTGCATTCGCATGTTCAATACAACATTATTCACAATAGTCAAGATATGCAAACAACCTAAGTGTCTATTGACAGATGAATGGGTAAAGAAAATATGATACAAACACACATACACCAATATAGTGGAATATTATTCAGCCTCAAAAAAAAGGAGAAAATCCTGCCATTTGTACATTTGTAACAACTTAGAGAACATCACACTCTCGTGAAATGAGCCAGACACAGGAAGACAAATACCACATGATCTCATTTGTACATAGAATCTAAAGAAGTAAAACTTATAGAATAGAGAGTAGAAAGGTAGTTGCCAGAGGCTGGGGGGTGGGGTAAATGCGGAGATCTTGGTTAAAGGGTACAAACTTTATGAGATGAAATAAGTTCTGGAGATCTCAGGTCCAGAATGTTGATTATGGTTAATAACAATGTATTGCATACTTTAAATTTGCTAAGAGAGTAGATCTTAAGTGTTTTCACCACTCATACACACAAACGGTAGTGATGGGTATGTTGATTGGCTTGACTGTGATAATCATTTCACAACATACATGTATATCAAAACACCACATTGCAAACCTTAAATACATACAATAAAAAATGAAAAACCTGCTCTTTGGGGGAAAAAAATCATAGGAAATTATTCATACTGAGGATTAAATGATAATGTTCAAAGTGTTTTGTTTTCCCATTAAAGCTGAAAGACAAATCCCTCACCTTATGCTACACAGGTAACTGCCTTCTCAGCCCCATTGTGAGGTGGATATGCTCACCACCTAACAGCCAGGAGAGCAGCAAGGCCCCAGGTCAAAGAAATAGCATACCCAGCATGTCCTAGACAACAGCAGCCCTCCTGTCTTCTACAGAAACTTTCCAAACATTGGCTCACTTCCACTGGCTTCAATCTTTAACAGCAGAAAGTAGCATCCAAAAACACCAAGAAGAAAAAATTTTATCTATAATACATACACACATACATATGTATGTTGTTACCTTACCAACCAAGGGGAATCTCCAAACTTTTCATGGGGTATTATTTTTTATACCTTTCCAGCCTCCACGCGTTCACGTGCTAGACACTGTGGATACAATAGTAAACAACCTGAACATGGACCCTGCTCTTAGGGAATTTATTGTCTAGTGAAAAAGACCAACAACTGAACTTGCAAATAAATCTGTGTAATGAAAGCACCTGGGAGAGGCATTTAGCGTAAACACAAGGGAAGCAGGCAGAGGGGTCTTCCAGAAGAAGGGATTATCTAAACTGAGACCTCTAAAGTATAAGTAGGCATTAGCCAAGGGAAAGAGGCTTGATTGGTAGAGATGGGGGCTCAGGCAGATGCAGCAGCCTGAGCAAGTCCTGGAGGCCAAAAGAGTATGGGACGCGTCAGGAACTCCAAGTTCATATCTAAACTGAGACCTCTAAAGTATAAGTAGGCATTAGCCAAGGGAAAGAGGCTTGATTGGTAGAGATGGGGGCTCAGGCAGATGGAGCAGCCTGAGCAAGTCCTGGAGGCCAAAAGAGTATGGGACGCGTCAGGAACTCCAAGTTCAATATGGTCAGAGCCTAAAGGTGATTGGCGGGAGGCAGGGGAAGGGGCATGGGGGAGGTGAGTGATGAGAGAGAAGGCTGGAGAAGTTAGGGGGAGTGGAGTGTCTAATCACAAAGGGCCTTGTAACGCATGTTGAGGAATTCAGGCTTTATCTTAAGGACCCAGAGTGGTCTTTAAAATATTTTAAAGAGAATGACATTATCATATTTGCATTTGAGAGAAATCCCTCTGACTGTTGAGTGGAGAATAGATTACAGAGTGGGAGTAGCAAATTACAGTGGGAAAGGAGGGAGATGATATAGTAGAGAGGGGATAATGAGCTCAGTTTTAAACTAACTGATTTTGAGGTATCTATGGGACATCCAAGTGAAGATGCCCAGTGGTTAGTAACAGAGATGGGCCTGGAGCATGACAGAAAGATGTGCGCACTGGGGATTTAGCTTTGAAAGTCACCAGCAGAGAAGTCGTTATCAGAGTTTTGGGTGAGAAAGAGAGTGCCTGGTGTTGGACGGGGCAGGAAGACTACAGTGAGAAAGAGAGACCAGGGAAGAACCCTGAGGACACCTAACACTGAAGAAACAGGCAGAAGAGTCGTAGGTGAGTACAGGGAGGCCCGTTAGCCGTGAGGTGGGAGAGGGAGTGTCATCGTTTAAAGGTTTCAGTTTTTCCTGAGAGTCCTTGCTGGCAGATGGTGTCAGTGACCCACTTGGAGTCCTACCAGTACTGCTTTAAGACCTACCATTAGATCTCCACATACCAAAGAGGACCCTGTCCTACAATGTAAACTTGAAACTTGGGTGTATTACACAACTCACTAGAGAATGGTTATAAATGCTTTTGATATTCCCCTTCCAGGCCATAAAATAAAAGTACTGTGCCTCCTCAGATGCAGAGAGGGTAACGAACCCTCCAATCAGAGAGGCAGGATTGTTGCCAGGAAAAATATTAGGCTGTTTTGGTCTCTACCCAGCTAGGCATTTCCCCCTCCAGGAGATTTGAGTCACACACATTTGTGGGAAGGGTTTAATATTATTTCAGATCTTTCCCTTAATACACAGTCATGGAATTTTCTGACTCCATAGACTAAATTTACCTTGTTTCTTGGTAGAGTTCTGCTACTTAATTTTCATAAGATATTTACACGTGATAAATGTTGTGAAACAGAAATGATTGGTGTACTCGTCAGTACATCACAAACCAGACCCTCTTTTATAGTTTCAAAAGATACAAACTAAAAAAATAAAAATAACCCAAACTTTTATGCTGAGAAGTGTTTAGGGGTCCTGAAGTCTAACAAACCTGAGTTTAAACCCAGTACCACCAGTCACTATATGTGTGACTTTGGATCTGCTCCTTAACTTTGGAGTCCCAATTTCCTCAATCTCCTCAATTTCCTCAGGTTAAGCCTTGTAGGTTATTGAAAGAACATTTACTGAGCTATTTATTGAGCTTATCATAACCAGACATGAGAGACTGCTCAAAGCCCTTTCCGTAGATTAACTCATTTAATCTACCTATTACTGAGGCACAGAGAAGTCAGGTAATTTATGTAAGGTCACACTCCTAGTAATTGATAGTTAGGATTTGGACTCACCAGTCCAGAGAACTTGCTTTTAAATGTTATGCTACACTGTTTCTCTAAATATATGTGGACCATCTAATATTATAGTGTCTGATACATAGCAGGCACTGTACTTGATAAACAGTATTGATTAATAAAAATAAACAGAGCTTTCAATTTTTATGGGATGTTATGCTACACTGTTTCTCTAAATATATGTGGACCATCTAATATTATAGTGTCTGATACATAGCGGGCACTGTACTTGATAAACAGTATTGATTAATAAAAATAAACAGAGCTTTCAATTTTTATGGGGAAAGAAAGACAACTTCCATGGTATTCTTTCACACAACTGATTTAAATCAGTTATCTAAAAATAATTGAGTTATAAAAAGTCCTTTTCCTATGTACAAGAAGAAATAAATTGGCTTGCAATAATTCTAGCAATGGATAAGTGTAGAGGAAAGTGCAAAATATAGATTTCTCCTGGAACACAATTATAAGGAGGAACTACTTCTCTGTTTTAAAAGCACTTCTTTCTATTGTCTCTGGGGAGGGAGGCTAACAGCTGAAAAACCATTATGGACATTGACTGGAGTTGCACAAGATGCTGATGTCAATGTCCACTGAAGCATATTTCCTCCATAAGTCCTGGCCATCAAAGCAAACCCAATAGTCATTACAACCAGGTAAACGCCATTAGTATCCAACTAGCAGATGGTTCTCCAAAAAAAGTAATGCACTGTGTTCACAAGGCAGGGTTGCGATCCCATTACCGGGCAGTAAAAAAGACAAAAAGGAAAAAAAAAAAAAAAAAAGACATTAACAGGGCTGCACTCCTTTCTGGGGCCTCCACAGGAGAATATTTCCTTGCTTTTTTATTTCTAGAAGCAACCTCATTCCACGACTGGGGGCTCCCTTCCTCCATCTCCAAATCCAGCGTATTAGTCCATTTTGTGTTGCTGTAACAGAATACACGGAACTGGGTGATTTTTAAAGAAAAATGAAATTTATTGCTTATAGTTTCTGAGGCTGGGAAGTCCAAAGTCCATCTGGTGGAGGCGAGAGTGACCTAGGAGTCTCACATTGCAAGATGGTGGAAGCAGAGAGAGCAGAGAGAGCAAGACAGACTCTCCTCTTCTTTGAAAGCCCTCAGAACCACACCTCTGACCACCATTTTTAATCCATTCACTACTACACAGTCCTACAATCCAATCACCTCTTCAAAGCCCCACCTTACAATTACCATAATAGGATTTCCCAACCTCTTTACAGTCACAGTGGGGGCTAAGTTCCTAATACATAAAACTTGGGGGACACAATTCAAGCTTCAGGGAGCTTGCAGGGGACATAATTCAATCCACTACAGCCAGCAATGTCAAACCTCTCTGAACTTCTGTTGTCACATCTCTCTGATACGTTCTCACTTTTAAGGAATCTTGTGATTAAATTGGATCCACCTGGAAATCCAGGATACTCTCCCCATCTCAAGGTCTATACCCTCAGCAACACCTACAAAGTCCCTTTTGCCATGTCCTCACAAGTTCCAGGGTTAGGGCATGAAAATCTTTGGGGGCCATTATTATGTCTACCACAAGCAGAAATAGCCAGAATAACATTTTTGTCATTACCCACCTTACCTCCAGGAAAATTAATATAATTTAAATGGGCTTTTATACTAAGTGTAACATACAGGGAAAGTATGTAGTGAAGAATGAAGCTCAAATGAACTTTTTAACTGATTCAGTAGAGATGTGACATGAAAATTATTTCAATAGTTCAGTGATGTAACATGAAACTCAACCCTTGTTTCAGGGGATACTCAGATTTTAATTGTGTCTGGCAACGGATCGCAACCCTCAAGTGTTGCCCCCGTACCGGACCGGGACCAGCAACGGGATCGCAACCCTCAGTGTTGCTCCTGCGCCTCGCTCAGCCAGTGAGCGGGAACCGGTCTGTATGTGGGATCCGAACCCTCGGCGGGAGCGCTGCTGCGCTTCCCAAGCGGTGCCCTATAGCAGTGCGCCACCGGGCCGGCCCCATTAAGCGACTATATTTTCTAAACCAAAAACCGGGTACATACTCTAAATGATGGAATCTTTTGACTTTTTATTTCATCTATATAAAAAGCCTAAAAATATATATGGAAATATATAAATACAGAAAAGTTATTGTACCTGTATATAATACACAAATGTATCTTTTTAAAACACAGAAACAAAAGCAAAACAAAAAAATCTCTCCTGCAAATTGAGGGTCCACTTATAACCATCAGCTGAGTGTTATTACTTATAACAAGCAGCATGGAAGTCTGAGAAGTTTCCTGTCTACTAGGAACTAAAGTGGGAAAAAGGAAGACCTGCAGAGAGACAAGGGTCAACTTTGCCAAAACAAAGTTTCCACATTTTTTAATGTGCAAAAAGTAAAATGGATCTGCAAGCTGCACTGAATCATACTCCAAAACATGCTTCATTTCTGTGTTCCTATACAATTTCCCCAAAACAGATATGAAACTTTCTACACAGCAGCCAAATATGCATCCTTTCATATTCATATGTTACATTCCAGGAAATATTTTCCTATTTCATACTGTTTTAAATAACCACGTCTTTTAATTTCCTTACTGTACAACCTGAGTATTTCTATCCAATCCTATTTTGTATAGTAGAATCCCTAATTTAAGGAAGTTTGTCAATAGCTCATTTTGTAAAGCGAAAAAAGAGCATAGCATTTTAAGTTAGGGTTTCTTTTTTCTGAAATGATAGAAGGGACACTTCAAGAAATACTATGTGATCCCAAACAAATAGACTGTGTTTCAAAAGTTTACCTGTAAACTAAAATATGTTTTTCCCATTAGAAATTATTATCAGATGCCAAACTCATCTATAAACATCCAATTAATCAATAATATTCAAAGATGGATAATAGCAAGAAATGCACTATAATTTTCAAACAAAATATAACAAAAATAATGAAATACTAGCATGAATACTAAATATCAGTACTTCAGGAAATAATTTTTTTAATCTAATTCCTCTAATTAAACTTATATATAAACTCCAAAGGGAAATTTTGGCCACTTTTTTAGTTTCTAGAATCTGATAACACTTGACTCATTTCAAATTTTCTTTGCTTTTCTCTTTTCTGAGCATGCTGTTTAGCACCACTCTCCTTTATTAACTAATATTAAATGACAATGTTAAGAACACTTACCCTAGGTCAGGCACAAAGTAAGCTTTATAAAAATTATATGATTAGGAATGATTTGAGGCTCACAGCAACTGGGCAGCAATTTGAAGAGAAGGCAACATACCAACATTAAGAAAGGATATGTGCACATAAATGCAAAAAAGAATAACCTGAGATGGTATTAACCAAGGTGTTTTTCCAACCCTCCTTTCTAGGAAACCTGGGCCTGAGGTCCCTCAAAGTCAGAATTTGGCAAGAGAGTGAAAAGGTTCCCCCTCAATAATGGGCCTGGAGCAAAAGCTAACCAAGCCCACAGTCTAGGTGGAAGTAACCTTGTGAAGCAAGTGACACCCCAGGAAGCAGATGGAGGACGAGAACTGAATCCAAAGCATTTAGGCACATGGAGCCAGTCCATTCTCAAGGAAAAGGCTGCAGTGTTTTCCTGAGGAAACAGGAGGGCATGGGCACCAGGCTTGCACAGATTGCCTTTTGCAGTGCATCTCTGGCTAAGTCTGTGGACCAGGCTATTAAAAGCACTGAATCAGTTTGACACTTAAAGGGATTAGGAAGAAATGGGCAGAGAATAGCACGTGCTTAACCTTGCTAAAGAGAGAAATAAAGGGAAGAATCATCACTGGGTTTAATCCAGTGGTTCACAAATATGAATGAACATTATAATTTCTTAGGCATGCCTTTAAAATGCAGAGGCCTCCATCCTTAAATATTCTGATTGCATAGGTCTGAATGATAACAATGTTCAGCCAAGTCTGGGAAACACCAGATTACAGTTCAGACTAATAGATTAACCTCTGAACTACAATTTAATTACAGAATACTATCAATTTATATTATCTCACAAAGTAACACTGTGAAGCTGCTAGCTTAGAAAAAACACATACATAAATTACATAACCACACACCTCTGTACAATAAACAATATATGTAAATGTCTGGAAATATTTTTAAAACATCAAATCCAAAGTAAGCAACACAGTTTCTTCAAATATGTAAAGGGCTTTTGGAAAAAAAATAGATAATTCTACTTTCAAGTTTTAAAATTTGATATTCAGAAATTATGTCATCAATTATATTATGTTATCAATTATGATATTGATACCATAAAGAAAATAAGAACACTTTTTTATTTCAGAAAGTTCAAGTCTTTTCATCATAATTGAAGGAATTACATGATCAATTATACAGACATTATTTTCCAAAATTTTCCGTGTTTTTAAATGCAGCCACACACCTGAGCGTTGTGAATTATATAAACATATCCATTAGCAGTCTCACCACACTTATTTATCAACATTTATTGGTGAGTCTTAGACATAAAGGATATGTTTATATAATTCACAACATTAATTCTTCAAAAGAATCTGAGATGAACCATTAGCAAAATAAGTTGTAAGGTTATTTAGATTTTATGATGAGTTGGTCTACTGAACTGCAGAATTCATAGGTGGAATTAAATCTTTGAATTTGTTTTTAATAAATGAAAATTCTGTGTTATGCTAATCTTCTTTTGCACATTATTTAGAAAATGGCTATTAGGGCTTTATTGTAAGGGATTACTTACAAAAAAAATTCCTATGCACCATGCTAGATGCAGAAAATAATGGTTCACAATAACTGTTGAGCAACTAAGAGAATCACGGTTTTCCTTTCATTATGAATTTCTCAAATCCAAGATTTTTTTCAGATTAAAATCAGATTAAATCCCTAACTTAAGAACTTCAACTTCTTTAGATTTAAAAAAGAAAAGGAACGGATGATTTATCTATAGTTTTTTAAAATGTTCCTTTGGGGAAAAAGTCTTCATTCATTGCTTCATTCTTACAGTTTTTTCTTTGCTTCCTTACTATTAAGTAATCCAGTGTTATTGTGAGGACAATTTCTGATTCAGTTCCAATGCTCTTGTATCACCATGAGTTTCGGCATTGTTTACTAGCACCTACGGGAAACCATATACAGGAATGTTAGTATTTTGTTTATTAACAATATTTACATCTAGACTCATAGAAGCCGAGTATTATAAAGTGCAGCAATTGTCTTAATAAGGCAACATCAAACCACACAAGAAAAAGTGACAACATGCAGCTTTTCAGTCATTTCTTGCTGAAATAAATTGTTCAACCAAAGCTAACATCAGAGAGAAGCACAATTCATTCAAATTAGTATACGACAACATTTTGATTGTTACAAATGTCAGCACTGTAAAAAATTAAAGATTTTGTTTGGCAGCTTTGTTTATAATACTGTCACCTCTAAACCCTCACCTCAAAAGACCATGTCATGCATAGAACCGTCCAAATGACATTGTTCCCCTTTAAAACCACAGCTTGAGATCTGGCTCTAAGTTCTAGGCTTTATCAAGAATCTTTCTATGATTGTCACCAATTCTACAAACTTGAACATTCCATTTCAGCTGATTATTCAACTACTGAAATATTTTTTGAGTATTTATTGTCAAACACTGTGAAGGGTCTGTGATTTTGCTCTATTTGCAAGCTAACTAGTTAGTCTGCTACAGTTTCATGGATGCTAACAGAAAATACACACTCTTAGGTCAAGACTCAGGTCTTCATTACTCAACGGTATAGCAAGTCACATGAGCCTAAACATATTTGCATCCATTCTCCTTGCCCTGTCAGCCTACTAGGGTGATGTGTAGAGACACAACTAGTTTCCCACATACACAGTGAGTTACATTACAAAACAGGAACTCTGAGCCTAGGAGATGCATGAGCCTAAACATATTTGCATCCATTCTCCTTGCCCTGTCAGCCTACTAGGGTGATGTGTAGAGACAAAACTAGTTTCCCACATACACAGTGAGTTACATTACAAAACAGGAACTCTGAGCCTAGGAGATTCAAATCTTTTATAATGGGCCTATCCCTTTGCTCTGCCTCCAAAGGCTGTTCACTACACAAACATCCTTGAAAGGACAGACTGCTACAATGGATAATGAGGCCCCATGCTCACAGGATGTTTAGAAACGCAAGAGATCCACAGTGAACTGTCTCCCAACATGCATACAAATTCCACCTTTTTGGTTTGCAACATGTTGATTACAATGCCTTTCTCCAAGCATTGTTTTCTTTAATATTTCTTTAATATTGTATGTTTCAACAAAAGGCTAACAATATTTCAAATGCTGCAGGTACTGAAACAGCTTTTCATTAAATTTTTTTTTTTTTAATTTTTGGCTAAAGTTATGAGAATCTGAACCCACTACATTTTTATATACTCTACCTTTTTCAAAAGAATTTTAGATATATATGTTTACATATTTAGATACCAGACCCATCCCTTGAGAAGTAGAGTTATAAATGTCACATGCACTTTGTAGAAAAGACAAGTAGTAAAATTATTTTTTCATAGACAATATGAACATCCCATCAGATTCTGCCCACTCTATCTATCCCTATCCTATCTACCTGTTTGCCTCCACTGCAATAGCCATAAAAAAAATAAAACTTGCACCTAGTACCTTTGTCTATCCTTTTTCTTACTCTATATAGCACATTAACATAATGTATTATCTCTAGCTTAAATTGGTGGTCCTCAGCAAGGAGCAATTACACCCCAGGGATAATCTGACAATGTCTGGAAGATATTTTTGGTTGTCACAAGTAGGGCGGTGGAGGGTTAGCCAGTTAGCTTAGTTGGTTAGAGCACAGCCTTGTAACTCCAAGCTCAAAGGTTCAGTCCCTGGTACCAGCCAGCCACCAAAACAATAAATAAACAAACAAGTAGAGCAGTGGAGAGAAGGACAGTGCTACTGGCATCTCGTGGTTAGAGACCAGGCATGCTGCTAAACATCCAACCTTGCACAGGAGGCTCAGCACCCATCCCCAACCCACCCTCAAAGAAGAATTACCCAGTCCAAAATCTCAATAGTGCTGAGGTTGAGAAACTCTGGGTTAAACAGACTGTAAAGACTGTATCACCTTCCTAGCTCAGGAAAAGAGAAACATGGGCAGGCAAAAACAATCCTTACAACAATGAACTCATAGTCCTCTTTGGCATATGAGTGTCTCAGTACAAGACTAGTACCAACTCATGCTTTTTCTCTCCTTTGGTTTACTGCTTGGCTATTTTTTATTTAGACTTGCCTCTTTTTTTCTTTTTCTTTTCTTTTTTTTTTTTTTGTCTTTTTTCGTGTCCGGCAACAGATCGCAACCCTCAGTGTCGCGCCCGTACCGGACCAGGACCGGCAACGGGATCGCAACCCTCGGTGTTGCACCCGCTCCTCGCTCAGCCAGTGAGCGGGAACCGGTCTGTATGTGGGATCCGAACCCTCGGCGGGAGCGCCACTGCGCTCCCAAGCGGCGCACTGTAGCAGTGTGCCACCGGGCCGGCCCTAGACTTGCCTCTTGCTAAAACATTTATCCATCCATTTCTAAAGACATAATAAATAATATAAAAGAAAGAGAGTGCAGTCAAGTTATTCCTTTCTGGCCAAAAAAAAAAAAAGGAAAAAGAAAAGTTGACTCTCGGTACTGCCTCAGGTCAAGGTTAGATGGTCATACGTCTGCACTGCTACAAATTTCACCAGATCTTGGCTTTAGGTCAGCAGTTCTCAACTTTTTATAAACCTTAATCCATTTGATGTATGACTTTTAAACTTGAGATATTCCCACTGGTTCACAGATAAAAGATTGGCAATTAGGCAAACTCCCTATAATTCTACCCTTCTCTTTGACTTAAGAAAACTTATAAGAATGCATTGATAGAGAGGTATATGACATCCATTAATCTGCTATATTTTATTACACAAAATAAAAAAGTAAAACTATTTGCCACCTATGGTTATTATCCGATTACCTACAACATACTTCACAACTGATCATGAACACAAGATTTTTAAACCAATGCCCTAGACCTTGGTATTTGCTATTAGTTTGGATTCTGGCTTTGAAATGGTTATGATAAAAAAAAAATTAGTATAGCTTCCTCATATAAAGTTATCTTGTGTGTGTGTGTGTGTGTGTGTGTGTGTGTGTGTGTGTGTGTGTGTGTGTAGGTTGAATCAACATTAAACTATTTTTAATCACAACTTTAACAGTCCTGTTATTTATGCCAGAGTCCCAGCTTTTGATATTCCAGTAATTGAAATGGGGACTTCATAACTAACCCATGATAAGATACAAACTATATATTTAACCTTCAAGTCATGTGCACAAATGTTTCTCTACTTTCAATAGATACAACAGTAGACAAAGAATTACATGCTCATTTTTTAAAAATTCAATCATAAAGTACAGTAATTTTGAAAAATAACTCTAAAATCCTTAGGTCCAAGAAGAAATATTTGAAATAAAATCAATGCCTTACGTCAATGAGCTCATAGTCATTTTTAGCATATAAGTGTCTCAGCAGGTACCAACGTGCGGTTGACACAATAGATTTGGGATACCCAGGCTGATATACCACTCTCTCCAAAAGACGCCGTGTCTCTCTGGGAAAAAGATACTCACATTTAGTCTAAAGCACGTAAATTAACATAAAATTTTTCATATACTAGTCTCACACATACATTTTCTTTCCCATCCTTTTGCAGATGTGATACCTGATTAAACAAACATAAAGACTTTATTTTCTTCCTTACTGGATTACTAGAACCAGCCCTTCCAAAGTGGATACAGGTATATGAATAACTCCAAAGTTTTGTCTAACTAGTTTGTTAAACTAATTCTAAATCTTTCTTTGATTTTTTTTCCTAGAACGATTTAAAGTGTAAAAGCATTTCCAAGAAAAAAATGAATAAAGATTCTTCATACCTTGCCCCCATTTTGCGGTTGAATTGTAACAAAGCTTGTAAAAGAACAGCCAGTGGACAAAAGCAAAGTTTCAAGGCCTCAGTTGTAGCCTCTTGAACCAAGGATGACCAGTGATCATTGGAAATATTAGCCTGTAAAAACATACGATGAATATTAACTCAAAGCTTTTAACACATTTACTTTAAAAGTATGCGATTCAATTCTAATTTATTGAGCACCTACTTGTCCAAGTCACCAAATAAATGATACAAGGAGCATAATACTAAAAAATGATTTAAGGTCTGATCTCTGCCCTTAACAGGTTACAAAATAGGGTAGACCAGGATAAAGAAAGGTTTCAAAGAGGAGACATCATTTAAAAAACACTAAAATATTTGTCGAAAGAAACTGTAGTATTGTACTACATTGGTGAATAAAATCCATGAGTTAGTAAGCCTTTGGTTTACCAAATATACAAAACTCCATTTAATATAATTAATTATTTAACTGGTAGTGATAAACATAAAGTTCTACATTTCAAAAATTATCTAAGGAGAGAGAAAAGGCTGAAATAATGTATCTTAATAAAATCCCAATATAAAAAGAAAGTGCAGATCAGATCAGAGATAAATTCAAAGTGATCAGTACTGAAAACTTTTTTTTAAATTTCACTTTATGGGAAATAATGTTAATGTATCTATATATGACGTGGGTTACAAACTTTAGTCTTATAATATGTACTGACTCAAAAATAACATAGACAAATATTTCCTAAGACATAGTAACTAAAAATAAAATGTTGGAACACTACTAAATCACGTAAGGAGAAAAGATGCATTAAAAATCTTTTACTAGGGGCCGGCCCGGTGGCGCACTGCTACAGTGCGCTGCTTGGGAAGCGCGGCAGCGCTCCCGCTGAGGGTTCGGATCCCACATACAGACCGGCCGCTCACTGGCTGAGCGAGGTGCAGGAGCAACACCGAGAGCTGCAATCCCGTTGCTGGTCCCGGTCCGGTACGGGCACGACACTGAGGGTTGCAATCCGTTGCAGGTCACGAAAAAAGACAAAAAGGAAAAAAAAAAAAATCTTTTACTAGGCTGGCTGGTTAGCTCAGTTGGTCAGAGTGTGGTGTTACAACACCAAGGTCAAGAGTTTGGATCCCCATACCAGCCAGCCACCAAAAAAAAAAAAAAATGTGTGTGTGTGTGTGTACATATATATTTTTTTTCACTGAAAACCTCAAATTGTAACCAAGTTTTCATGATTACATGTGTCTAGAGTACACATTTTAATAAAGTCAATGTAATAAGTCAATATGCACTCCATTCCAAATACCAGATTATAAAAAAAAAAAAAATGTTAGAGCAATAATCTCTGAATGTAGTACAGGCAAAAGTAATTTATGTAATCAAGTAAGAAGCAGCTATAAAGATCATGAATTTGAAAATAAAGAATTATGATGCATCTTCTATAAACACAGCAGCAGTGAGGCCTTGGGTACATCTGATAAATAATACAAGGCAAGGCACATTCTAATAAAATTATTCCTAACATCTTTTTAAAAACCAGTAACAAAACTCTCACTGAATGCTGTTAATAGTGCACTCTCTAAATTCCAAGAAATCACATAAAGCACTCTGTAAAGTTAGCCCAAAGATGATTATATAAGAAAAAGTTACTACATATAACTGGCATACTGAACAATGTGATCGAAATGCACTTTTTATTTCTGCCTCCCACTATCTCTTTAATATCTGAAGGAGACATTTTTCTGTCCTTCAGTGTGAACTACAGTAGGCCCTATGATTCTCATATCCACTATTCTTACATTCTTTCACAAACAGTCTCAATTAGAATGTTCTCTTCTTTTTAACACTGTAATCTTCATTCAAAGATAATATCACACACACACACACACACTCTCATCCCCTCAGCTCTCAGCTCTCAGGCCAGGATATAGTTACAGGCAGTAGCAAATGGCTTGTTCATCCTCACATCTCTTCTTGCTAACTACAATTTCAGGACTCTACTAAAAAACCAGAAGTTTGTATTTGACTGATACCATTGTAAGATGGTGTCAAGCTCTCCAGGCCTAACAGATATTTAAAGTTATTTTTCTCCTGCAGTTTTATCAGAGACTCCCAACTTCATGGGCAGTCTCTCAACTGCATGCCCAGCTATATAACCGACAGTGCCCAGTGCAAACTAAAAGTGTAGGGCCCTTTGTTAAAAATTACTAAGAATTTTGAGATAGCAACTGCAGAGCATTAAAAGCCAAGTGTGGAGCCCTGTGCAAATGCACAGAACACATGCCTGTGAAGCCAGCCCTGCTCATCTGCAGTTGTGCTAACCTGGGCAAATGTATTCTATTCTACATACTCACTCTCTCCACATCCTCTAACAATATGGAAACTTCTGGCTTCCTTTCTACTGAGATCCTATCATCCTTCTAGCTGGCCCTACTGGACAGGATCTAAGATAACTCCTGTGCCAGCCCACTCTCACACTTGGCATCACTCATTTTTAGATCTGATAAACTCTGAAAGTGCTGCCAATCCCATCTAGAATCCCATCTAGGAATCTATTCACCTTTGGAATTCATTTACTGTTGACCAGTCTCTCCCAGAAGCACAGTCACTTTCCAAAACACTAGCAACTCTTTTCTCTATTCTAACACCTTAGATTGAAAGCCACTTCCTCTGGAGCATGTGTCTGATACCTGTCCATATGCTTCTAGACATGTGTTTCCAAGACCTCACAGGACACACATTAAAGCCTCCCTCTCTCTGGTAGTACCCCCCTTCCTCACTTTTGTGTGTATCTATCTGTGGAAATGTTCCAGGGAAACAAGGGGGAAGCAACAGCTGTCCACAAAGAAATTTCTTCACAAATCTTTCTCCAACTCCACTCTTCTGCTGCTTTTACAGCTTCCTTTAGGTTAGTGTTACAGCCACTTCAAAAATCTGTACCTTGATCTGATATCTCACTTAGAAATCCTACATCTAATATTTTAGCTAATCTTGCAGTTTAATATCCAGCTCATATATTATCACAGAAACAGTAGTCTTTCATAAAACAGTCTAATTTTTATATATTATTTTCCCTACACTGCCAGCTATTTACCATAGAAATATGGCATCTTTATTCCTTTACAATAATTGTTAGGTGTCAAATTTTTTAACAAGAACAAATTAGACTTGGATAGTGCTTTAAGGTTTAAAAAGGCATTTATAAATGTTACTTCATTTGATATTCATAACAATCCCATAAGAAGGCAAAGTAGGTATTATCTCCACTATTACAAAAAAGGAAAACGACTCTAAACTGTTTAATTAGCTGAAGGCTTCACAGACAGTAAATGGTAGAACCAGAACACAGGCTCTTAGAGAAAATACTTTTGTGGTGATAGTAGTAGTGGTGGGGGCAGGTAGACATGGGTATTACTAAATTGCAAGTTAATTTCCTCACTTGTAAAATAGGGTTACTGTGACTACTAAATAAGTTAATATGTGTAAACACTTATAACAGTGCCTAGCACAGACTAAGGGCTACATATATTTGTTATCATTATACCTACTATTAATTTTTTTTATTCCAGGTCAGATTTAATTTCCCAGCATTAAAAAAAAAACCCACCAAATAATATTTAAAACTAACAAATAATAAGTTAGGCTAAAAGAGTGTCTACTTCTTCAGTTCACATATTCAAGAATGTGTTACAGGTACTCTGTGTGTCTTCTAGAACTCACCAGTTACCAAGGCCATAAAGACCTTTGTTAAATATAAATGTGACAAACAAAACAAAATGTTTGGTTGATCTACAATTACAGCTTCCACTATTTCTTTCCACCAAAGTCATCTCAACTTTGGCCACATTATTATTAGCCCATTCATTCAGAAACCAAATCCTGTGCAGAAGGCAGAGTGGTAAAGCAAGGAAGCAAGGGTGAGCAAAACATGGCCCTGATGTAAGGAGCTCTTAATGTGCTCCACGGTAATAGCACAAAGCTGACAAATTTTCCTAATTCTTATATTTCTTTGTCAAAATTCCTAGTTAAAGTGAGTAAATCACATTCACATGCATTACTAGAGCAAAAACAAGTCTAGGACAATCTCTTCTGACCATGTAGAACAGAAAGAATGACAGTTTATCTTTTAATTATAAAAGTAATATGCTCATGACAAAAAAATTCAAACACTATCAAAATATACCGAATGAAAAATTCTCCTCTACCATCCTTTAAAACCCCCAATCCCATTCTCCAAACTAACTGCCATTAAGTTTCTTATATATATTTCCATATAATTATCTTTCTATGTGCTTATAAGTGCATACACACACAAACACACATGGTGTATTTAAACACATATATTCATAAAAATATATACCACATATACACTGAAATAGGATTGTGTCATACATACTGTTCTGCAGTTTTCCATCACCCCCACATAAATATATATCTTGAAGAATTTTCCCTACCAGCACATAAGACTTTCAGATTAACAAATGTAAACTGGTATCAGAAAAAAGGATGTCAAGTCATAAGTTACTAGAAATCCCTCTTAAAGAATGTCAAATTGAAGTGAGACATGACGAAAATGTTAAATATTGGCATCTTTGTCACAGATGAGTAGTTAGGTTTGATTCTAACTCAAATCACCAACAAACAAAAATACATATTCTGCTGTAATTCAATTTTTAAAATTGCAATCTTCGTTCTTCATTTTTTCCCAAACATTGACGATGTTCTCCTATAGTCTATGGATTTATGTTACTGTCATGTCCATCAGGAGCTCAAAATATGAGTCTATCAACAGGCCATATCAGAAGAAAATGAAAGAACAGGAACTCAATAGAATATCGCTATGTGAAAGCTTTCATGCTAAAGAAAATGAAAGAATTAGTATTTCATGATCATAAGTAAAACATGATCTTACCATGCAGACTTGCAATGCAAGCAGTGCCAGTCTCAACAGACTTGAGAGCTTTCCACTCCAACTGCCCTGTTGGGATGCCACCTGTAGACTCTTTCTGTAACACATCTCTGCAGCACCCATCATTCCTTGGGACTGATACACATGTGCCAGCCACTAAGGAACAGAAAGGGAGAAAGATGCAGAGGATTTAGTTTAGTACTCAGTCTGGTACCCCACTTCCAACAACTGTATAAACTTTGATTATGGTAAAACTTTAATTTAATTATTGCTAAGGTCTGTGCCCCAAAAATAAAAACTACGGGTCAAAAAAGGGGTACTCATATTTCATATTTCATGCCCATTCTATTAGCAACAGCTTATTAGCCCCACCTGGTCTGAAGTCTAAGTATCCCAAGATGGCAAGTCAGTAAAAAAAAAAAAAAAAAAGCAAAATGTAATGTGAAAACAGATATATCATGTAAACACTAACCAAAAGAAAGTTTGTGTAGTTGTATTAATATCTGACAAAGTAGACTTTAAGGCAAGAAATATTAAGAGATAAAGTGGGATGTTTCATAATTATAAAAGAGTCCATTCAATAGAAAGATATAAACACTCCTACATTTGTATACACCTAATAACACAGAATTTTTAAAACAAAAGTTGACAGAAATTAAAGAAGTAGACAAATCCAGAATCACAGTTGGACACTTTAACACACCTATCTCAGCAATGATTAAAGAAAAAGACAAAAAAAATCAGTAAGGATACAGAAGATTTAAACAATTAACCAGCTTGGTTTAAATGACACAGAATACTACACTCAATAGGTGCAGAATACATATTCTTTGCAAGTGTGTATGCAACATTTACCAAATTTGACCATATGGTGGATCATAAAACTAATCTCAACAAATTTCAAAGGACTGAAATCATACGAAGTATGTTCTGATTAAGTGAAATTAAATCAGAAATCAGCAACAGAAAGATATCTAGAAAATCCTCCCATATTAGAAATTTTACAACATGCTTCAGATTAAAAAAACAAAAAAAAAATGAGTCAAAGAAATCCTTACAGAAATTAGAAAATATTTTGAAATGAATGACAATAAAAGCACTACATATAATATTGCGGGGTGCATGTATTAAAGGAAGAGAAAATTCTATTGCTAGAAACTGGCGGGTCGGGGAGGAAGACAACAAAGTAAACCCAGAGAAAGTAAGGCAAAGAAAATAAGAGAAGAAATTAATAACATATAAGGAAAACATAATAAAGAAAATCAACAAAACAAAAAGTTGGTTTTTTGGAAAAAGTAATAACATTTTTAAAGTTACCAAGGAAAAAATAAGAAAATACAAATTACCAATATGAGAATGAAAAAGGGCAAATCATTACAGACCTTGCAAACATTAAAAAGAGGATATCATGAGCAATTTCATGCCAAAAAATTTGAAATTGAGATGCAATGGACAAATTCTTTGCAACTCAACCAATGCTAAAGAAATAGGAAATCTTAATAGGCCTACATCTATTAAAGAAATTTAGTCTGTAATTAAAAACATTCCCATAAAGAAAATTCCTGGCCTAAATGGCTTCAATAGTGAATTCTTCCAAACAGCTAAGAAATAATGACACTCATATACAAATACTTTGAGAAAATAAACAAAAAAGGAATAACAACATAGACACCAAAACCTAACAAAGACTTTATGGGAATGAAAAATTACAGGTCAATTTCTCTCACAAATATAGATGCAAAAATTCTAAATAAGATATTAGCAAATCAACTCCATCAATATATAAAAAGAATAAAGTTATTCTAAGAAAGCAAGGTTGGCTTAACATGTGAAAATCAATGTAGTTCACTACATTAACAGAATAAAGAAGGACTACTCTATGGATGCCCAGAAATGCATCTGATAAAATTTAAGACCTATTCATTATAAAAAACAAACCTCTCTCAACAAATTTGGAATAGAAGAGAATTTCTCTAATCTGATAAAGATATCTATAAAAACCTACAGCAAACACCATACTTAATAATGAAATAGTGAATGCTTTCCACCTGAGGTAAGTATAGCACAAGCATATTTAAACAATAACAGCAACAAAATACCCAAACACGTAGAAATAAATTTAACACAAAAGTGTAAAAGACCTCTAGCTTGAAAATTGCAAACACTGCTGAAATTTCACTTAATTGAGGAATGCAAGGGTACTTCAAAAAGTTCATGGAAATATCTGTGTTATCTTCCCATCCAAGTACTAACCAGGCCCGACCCTGCTTAGCTTCCAAGATCAGACGAGATCGGGCATGTACAGGGTGGGATGGCTGTAGACAAGATGTGTATTGTCTTAATTCTATTTTTCCACAAATTTTTTGAAGTACTCTCACATACTGCATTCATGGATAGAAAAACTCAGTAGAGTATTACTCTGTCAATGCTCCCCAAATTAAACTACAGACTCCACACAAACTTAACCGAGACCCCAGCGGGGTTTTGTGCGTATGTGTGGAAATTATATGGAAATGCAATAGCCCTAAAATGGCTATGATAAACTCAAAGGAGAATAAAAAAGCTGGAGGCCTTAATGTTACCATACATCAACATTAATTATAAAGCTACAAGTAAGAACAAATAGATCAATGGAAAAGAACAGGAAGCCCTAAAAGACCCACACATACATAGTCAGCTGATTTATGACAAAGGCATCACTGTAATTCAGTTAGGACTGAGTGGTGTTTTTAAAGAATGTTACTAGGTCAATTAGATATTCATACAAAAAAAAAAAATCAACCTTCACCCTTGCAGCATTCACAAAAATTAATCCAGGATAATCCATAGACCTAAATGTGAAAGGTAAAACAATAAAATTTCTAAAATAAAACAAAAAAACTTTATGAACTTAAAGTAAGCAAGGAGTTCTTAAATAGAACACCCCGAATAAAGCATTAACCATTTAAAAATATAAATTACACTCCATTAAAATTAAGAACTATTTATCAAAAAACATTAAGAGACTGTTAAAACAAGCCACAGACATGAGAAAATATCTGCAATACAAATATCCAAAAATGTGCTTGTATCCAGAAAATATAATCAATTCCAACACTTCAATAAGAAAA
Source organism: Galeopterus variegatus (assembly GCF_000696425.1). Lineage (NCBI taxonomy): Eukaryota > Metazoa > Chordata > Mammalia > Dermoptera > Cynocephalidae > Galeopterus > Galeopterus variegatus. Next base: position 204,030 of record NW_007729724.1, read on the forward strand.
ACAAACAGCCCATTAAAAATTATGCAAAGGCACTTCAAAAAGAGGATATCCAAAGGCTCAATAAGCATACGAAAAGTTGCTCCACATCATTAATCATCAAGTAAATGCAAGTTAAATCCACCACAAGATACTATTACTTATATATACACCAAAATGGGTGGAGGGGGGCGGAATTTTAGCAATATCAGCAACTGGAATGCTCATATACTACTACTGTGAATGTAAATTGGTACAACCATTTTGGAAAACTGGCAGGATCTACTAAAGTAAATATACATAAACCCTATTGCCCACCAAAAGACATGTCCAAGCACAGCAGCATATTCCTAATGGCCAAAATCTGGGAACAACCCAAATGTCCATCAACAGTAAAAGAAATATATATTATAATATATTCATAAAATGAAATAAAAATATTATAGCCATATGAAACAACTAAATAAATCTCACAGATATGATGTTGAGTGAAAGCAGCCAGATGCAAAAGCTACATTTACATGAACTACATTTACATGAAGTTCAAAAATAGACAAAATTAGATAGAAATGATAGAATAGTAGTTTCTCTTTTGGGGGGGGATGGGTAGGGGGAGGCATGAGGGGGAGGCATGGGGAGGAGGCATGCGGAGGAGGCATGAGGAAAGCAGTTAAGTTGCTGGAAATGTTCTGTATTTTGATGTGGGTAGTGGTTAAACTGGTATATGCACATGTAAAAATTTCATGAGTGGTACTTTTAAGATTTTTGCACTTTATTCCTTGTGAATTATACCATAATGTAAAAGAAAATACACACAACACATATACCATCTCTTGAAATTTCACTTACTATATCATCTATCCTTCAATTTTTCCCTTTTAGTTTGACAAAGTTTTTCTCCCCTTTTTAAAGAATACAAGATTACAATGCAACAGCAAAAAAGCAAATAATCCTATTAAAAAATGGGCAAAGGACCTGAATAGACATTTCTCAAAAGAAGACATACAAATGACCAACAAGCACATGAAAAAATGCTCAACATCACTAATCATCAGGGAAAGGCAAATTAAAACCACAATGAGATATTATCTCAGCCCAGTTAGAACCGCTATTACCAATAAGAGAAAATAACAAATGCTGGCGAGGAGGCAGAGAAAAAGGAACCCTTCTACATTGTTGGTGGGAATGTAAATTGGTACATTTACAGTTGCCGAAAATAGTTTCTCAGCTTATGATCCAGCTATCCTACTACTGGGTATATACCCAGAAGAAATTAAATCAATACATCAAAAATACACCTGCATTCTCATTTTCATCACAACGCTATTCACAATAGCCAACAGATGGAATCAACCTAATTGCTCATCAACAGATGAATGGCTAAAAAAAAAAAACTGTGGTATATACTACTATAATGGAATACTACTCAGCTATAATAAAAAAATGGTATCATTTGCAGCAACATGGAAGGAACTGGGAACCATCATGTTAAGTGAAGTCAGGCACAGAAAGACAAATATCACATGGTCTCACTCATATGTGGAATCTAAAAAAAAAATAACAAAAAAACAACAAAAAAGTGGCTCTCATAGAAGTACAGAATAAAATAATAGTTACCAGAGGCTAGGAGGGGAGGGAGATTGGGAGGAGGAGAAGTGTTGGAATAACAGATATAAAACTAGGCTATCTACCCTAAGGGATTCATTGTGCAGCATATGCATGTACTGAAACAACAACGTTGTACCCCACAAAAGTAATATAAATAAAATTGGGGGAAAAAAAAAGAATATGAGATCATCAATATCCAGTTGACTTTAGAATTAGGTATCTAAATCACGTATGACAAACTTACTCTAAGAGAGGAAAGAAAGCACCATCTTTCTTCAAGGATAAGAGTAAAAAGGAGGCTTAGCTTGCATAATCTAGAAATTCATGTCATTAGATAATTTTATTCATATCTAAAGCAGGGATATCAAAAAATTGATATAATGAAAGATCAGAATGAAGAACAACCTGTACTAAAATAAGTTTCTATAAAATCTATATCAAAATGCTCCTTTAAAACTTTCTCTGTGGTACAGAAGGAAATATAACAAATTGAATAAGATAATTATGTGCTTCCTTGTGTTTTAATATCAATAAGAATAAAGCACATAGTGATCATTGTGTGTTTGTTACTGTGGATAATCACAGCCGACTAAAAGCACACCATCTGTTGATTCGGGCCTCAATCCTGAAAATACCTATTTCTAAAAGCACTACATACCCATTAAAATCTTGGATATGGCTTACTTATAAAGCAGCTAGAGAAAAACTACACACATCCCTTCTAAAGGCAGAGTTAAACACCATTATGGTAACCTTTTTATAAAATGTCTGCAACAATTCTTTAGCCCTCTTACATCAACCCTATGTAAAAGATAGTATTTTCACCATTGTTTTAAATTGAGGAAATTTATAATCAACAATTAAGAAAGCTTTGAAGCATTATAGCAGCAGATCTAAAATTAGTATTCAACATCCTTAGTTCCCCTAACCACAATACCCTTTACATGTTGAAATTGAGAGATATAAGTTGAGTTTACAAGAAAGACAGACAAATAAAGATGGAACATATCCCTGATCTCAAATAATATCATTGAGTATTTTAATTCAGGACTCATGTAAGAAAAGAGAGAATTTACCTGCCAAGCCGGAACCGAGGTTGAGTTGGACATGACTGTTTTTTGCAGCTCTTCAAGTACAGCATCTGGGAGTGGCTTTTGTGACTCCAGGAGTGGTTTACATTGAACTTGTCTCAAAAGTAAAATAACAGCTGGCTGATCAGGGTTACTTTTTAAATTCTAAAAATCAAACCCCAAATAGGAATACATCAAATAGGCTCTTAAATAGTAAATGTGAAGGCAATTAAGCTATTCTCCATGTTGGGGAAAAAAATAATTCTGAATTTAAACTTTTTCTAAAGACTAAACAGTCGGAAAAGCTAAATAAACACTGGACAGCCTGGGAATATCAGACTCTACATTTAAATAATCTTTAATATCAGCAATGCTATTATTATAGTTTATAAGTCACTTATTTTAGATTCCCTATGTCTTTTGACTTAATTTATCCTTAGGCGATAGCCTGAAAAATTTAGTTTCTGAATGTAAATAGCTGAACTAAGAAAATACAAAATTAAGGGTTCCACTATTCCTTACTGGAACAAACTACACTACATAAGAAGGAAAGAGGTATAGATTTTTTTCTTTCTCAACCTCTTAACAAAGATATTCACTACATGTCTTTCTTCTAGGTAAAGACTTCTCAGACACTGGGAGTAAGAGAAATGACCCATTTTCCTATTTCCCTAAGCTATTATTTATACCCTAAAACGTACATAAATAAATGTATTGTATATATGAATATGTATCTCCTCTTATATGTATGTACATACGAAGTTAAAGAATTTCTCTAAACAAGTCCTTCCATTATCATTTTAAATATTTTTCTCTATTGCTTGTCCCTCAATAGCATACCTCTTTATTTTTTACTCATTAGATCATAGTCTTAAATGTATTTCTAAAACATATTTGATTGCTTTATTCTAAGTAAAAGATTGGAACAATAAAATCACAAGGAAAGGTTCATAAAGTAGTATCCCTTATTCTATCAGAGAGTGCACAGCAACTGTTAATTTACGCTTAAGAATCACCCACTGTATAACAGCCTGTCCTAAACTTTTCTCAGACGGTAACTTTTAAATAACAGAGAAAATGTATTACTCTGCTTTTCAGAGAATTAAAAGACTGAAGGGATCTTCAAAAGTCTATTCTTCTTTCCCTGTAAAATTTATACTGATATTTCAAAAAATATTTTTAGGAAGACAACACAATGTCCCCAGTAAACACTTATGAAAAATGATGTTTTCAGGAAAAGTCATGTTTAAAACTCTCTTTATCCATTAAGTGATTTCTCAGTAGATTTATGAGACTGATTCATTCATTCAATAAGTATTTCTTGAGCCCCTACTATGTGCTTATTAGCAAGGTGCTAAGAATTTGCTAACAGAGCCTACAAGCACAGAGCCCTACAATCCTGGCATGTAAAAACTGACAACTGAGCAGTTCCAGTCAACCATTCAACAATCTCCACTGTCATTCTATGTGGTTCAGAGCTTTGGAAAAATGAATGGATACTGGAAACATAACATTCTGAAGGGAGTAACCAGAAATGAAAGGAATATATTACCTCCCTAATGATATAAAAAAACCAAAAATTAAAAAAAGATCTATTAAGAGCTTGAGACCTAGAGTCAGACAAATATGAGTTCAAATTGCAACTCTATCCATTTCTAGCTGTGAGCTCCTGTGTAAATAACTTACCTTCTTTAAGCCTTAGTTTCCTCATTTGTAAAAATGGGGACAACAATATATACCTGCACCTAGAATGGTTGTGAAGTTCAAATACAAAATGCTAAATGCAGTGACCAGCTTGTACTAAATAGTCAATAAATGTTGGTTGTTACCATGATAATCACAGTCATCACCATCTATACCACCACGGCCACCACCACCACATGTTCTTTAAATAACATACACTCCATTTCTGAAGTTATGTTCCAAGTAGGATAAGAATCCATAAATTTCAATGCACAATTCCATAATTATACCTTTGTGCAAACAGCTTCAGCTTCAGATATTCTTCCTGTGTCTATCAGACCAGTGACGGCTTGTGAGAGAGACCACTTTTCAAGAGATTGGTTATAATTTTCAGGGAATTCTTTGTCTTTAACTATAAACAAAAAATGCCAATGTTACTTTCTTCTGCAATTTATAATGCATTCTCAGAGGAGTAACTAGTTGGTGAAAAGTATTATCAGTATCATGCATATATAATTTTTAAAATTTTCATGTACCACTGGCATACCATAGACTATCCTGACATGAGACAGGTTCTGAAAAGTTTCACGGTAGGAGTATTTGTAGCTCAATAATGTAAGGTCTCATAACACTTGTGACTTACATCAAAAATCACTATATCTACAATAACACTGAAAATAATTCACTGAAAAAATTTAAAGATTTACTGCAATAATTGACATAATATAAACTACACATATTCAAACCATACAGTCTAATGAGTTTTGACATAAGTATACATCAGTGAACCATCACTACAATCAAGACAAGGAACATATTCATTATTATCAAAAGTTTCTTCCTGTTCCCCCTTTGTAATCACTTCTACCTCCACCCAACCCCATCCCCTCTTACTCTCTGTCCTCAGGCAACTCCTAATCTGTTTTCTGTCACATAGACCAGTTTACATTTTCTAAAATTCATATGAATGGAATCATACATGTATAAACTCTTTGGCATCTTTTGCAAGTATCAACATGGAGAATTATATTCATTTTCAAATGTTAAAGCAACCTTGCATTGCTAGAATAAATCCTACTTGCTCATGATATAATGTTAATACATAATCTTTTTTATGTATTGTTGGATTTGAATTCCTAAGGGTTTGTTATGAATATCTCCATCTCTGTTCACAGGTAATGTTCTGTAATTTTTCTTTTCTTGTGGCTTAGGTGTTAGGGTAATGCTAGCGTCATAAAAGATGTTAAGAAGTGCTACTATCTCTTCAATTTTCTGGAAGAATTTGTGTAGAACTGGTATTATTTCTTCCTTAAAAGTTTGGTAGAATTCTTCAGTTAAGCCATCTGGTCCTGGTGTTTTATTAGAAGATTTTTAGCTATAAATTCAATGTCTTTAATAGATATACAGCTATTCAATTTACTTCTCCTTGAGTGAACTTTGTGTCTTTTTGGGAACTTGTTCATTTCATCTAAGTTGCCAAATTTTATGGTATAAAGTTCGTAAGATTCTTATTAACCTTTTAATAGCTGTAGTGGCATATTCTCTTTCATTCCTAACATTAGTACTCTGTCTTCTTTTTCCTGATTCATCTAGTTAGAGGTTTGTCACTTTTATTGATCTTCTTAAAAGAATCAGTTTTGGGTTTTATTGATTTTGTCTGTTGATTTTCTGTTTTCTATTTCATAGATTTCTACTCTTACCTTTATTATTTCCTTTTTTCTGCTTATTTTGTGTCTATTTTCCTCTTCCTTTTTCTAGTTTCTTAAGGTAAAAACTGAGGCCATTATTTTGAGGGAGGCCTTTCTCCTTTTCTAATGTAGACATTTAATACTATAAATTTCCCTCTAAGCAGTGCTTTAGTAGTACTGCATAACTTTGATAGGTTATGTTTTCATTTTCATTCATTTCAAAATATTTTCTAATTTCTCTTTGATTTGTTCTTTGACCTGTGTTTTTCAGAAGTATGTTATTTAGTTTTCAAGTATTTGAGAATTTTCCTGATATTTTTCTGTTATTGATTTCTAATTTAATTCCATTGTATTCAAATTACACACTTTGTATAATTCAAATTCTTTTAAATTTATTGAGACCTGTTTTATGGCTCATAATATGATGTATATGGGTAAATGCTGTGGCATGGCAGAACACTATCATACCAGTATGTAAATAACTGTGATTAAGATGCTAAAGGCTCTAATGATGGATAGAATAGACAGCATGCAAGAACAAATGGTAATGATGAAATCGAAATTCTAAGAAAGAACCTAAAGGAAATGCTAGAGAGCAAAGCACTCTTAACAGAAATGAAGAATGCTTTTGATGGGCATTATGGGTAGACTGAACACAGCTGAGGAAAGAATATCTGAGTTTGAGGCTATCTCAAGAGAAACAAACAAAATCAAAAAGCAAAGAGAAAAAAAGACTAAGGGTAACAACGGAATATCTAAGAACTGTGGGACAACTACAAAAGGTGTAAATACACATAATGAGAATTCGAGAAGATAAAGAGAAAGGAGCAGATGAAATATTTGAAAAATGATGACGGAGAATTTCCTTAAATTAATGTCAGATACACCAAATCACAGATCCTGAAAGCTCTGAGAATACTGAGCAGAATAAATGTTAAAAAAACTACACCTATGCATATGATTCTCAAACTACAGAAAATCAAAGATAAAGAAAAACTGATGGAAGCCAGAAGAAAAACACCTTACTTACAGAGAAACAAACATAAGAATAACACCCAACTTCTCTTCGGAAATGTTATGAGTAAGAAGAGAATGGAGTGAAATATTTAAGGTGTTGTGAGAAAAAAACACCAACCTAGAATTCTGTGTCCTGCAAAACTGTCCTTCAAAAGTGAAAAAGAAATAAAGACTTTCTCAGACAAACCAAAATTGATGGAATCTGTTGCCAGTAGACCTATCTCACAAGAAATGTTAAAAGAAATTCTTTAGAGAGAAGAAAAATGATAAACGTCAGAAACTCAGATCTACATAAAGAAAGGAAGAGCATCAAAGAAGAAATAAGTGAAGGTAAAATAAGAACTTTTAATTTTTCTTATTCTTAATCAATCTAACAGATAATAGATTGTTCAAAATAACAATAGCAACAATATATTCAATTATGTGTGTCTGTGTATATATAGGGCTACATATAAGCAAAATGAATGATAGCGATGATATACAAGAGGAATTAGGATTATTTTTTCATAAGGTACTTACACTACCCATGAAGTGGTATAGTGTTATTTGAAAGTGGACTGGTATAAGTTGCAAATGTATACTGCAAACTCTAGGGCAACCACTAAAAAAAGGAAAAAAAGAAGTATAACTGATAGGCTAACAAAGGAGAAAAAATGGAATCATATAAAATGTACAATAATCCACAAAAGGCAGAAAAAAAGAATGGAAGACAAAAATAGGAACAAAGAACAAGGGCAACAAGTAGAAAAAAGTATAAAAAAGATGGTAGGTATTAATTCAGCTATACTAATAATCGCTTTGAACGTCTATATCTATGTGGCTTTCTCCTTTTTTGGTGGGGTGGGTGGTGGGGGTGAAACAGCTGGCGGGTACAGAGATCAAACCCTATACCTTGGTGTGAACATCTATGTCTAAATGCACAAATTAAAAGACTGAGATTGTCAGAGTGGATCAAAAACAAAAATAGATTGTTTTTATTTCAAATCTGAAGAGGATGGCTTAAAAATAAATATGTTTTAGATATTTCTGATTTACCACTTAAAATAAGTTCACTTTAGTTTAATATTTTAATCTTTTCACTTTTCAATGTAAGATTTATAGATTTATAAGACACTGTTAACTGTATCTGATCAAATTAACAACTATTCTGGTCAAAATTCCCAGGAAGAATCACGAAGTTTTAGGATAGAAGTGACCTGGAAGGAGTCCTAAAACATCGCTCAAGTCTCAAAGCAGGTAAATGCTGCAAAACCAAGATTTCAGTTAATGGAACATATTGGACTTCTTAGCTATATGGAAAAGAAAATATATGCATGCCCATCACAATTCTGTGTTGCTATTATAACTATAGATTCTTTAATGAACATACTTTTATAACAATATACATTGAAGTTCTTTGTGTTCCTGATTTAACCATTTAAGAAGCCTGAATTAAATCATGTATAAAAATGCTTTTTTAAACTTACTTGAGGCAGGGCTGGCCAGTTAGTTCAGTTAGTTTGACCACAGTGTTATAACACCAAGGTCAAGTTCCCCATACTGGCCAGATGCCAAACAAAACAAAACAATAAACGTACTTGAAGCAGAAACAGCAGATAACAGTGCTAAGTATAAATCCATTCTCTTAGGCTGAGAGTTGTTCACTAGAGCCAGTTTATCATCAGCATGACAGGCTGCCATTAGCCCAGCCCAGACAGCAGGGTCACCTAAACACAAGAAATACAGTTAGAAGTTCTGTTAGTACCAACATATTGCTGAAAAACTACCAAAAATGAGAGTAAGAGTTTACAAGTACCAAAAAAATCAATAGTATCTTCAGAAGGATTCCACTTTCTTAAAGAAAAACTAAATATACTTGTTTTCAGAAGACACACTACTATGTTCATCCTTCAAGATTTACCATTTTTTCCAAACACATCAGAGCATGAGAAATAGCCTATGAAGCTCTTCTTCCATGGCTGGTTAGATCAGTTGCCTAGGGTTCTGTACCACTGTGGAAAGAGCAATTATATTCACTTTGACTGAAGACTAAGGACAAGTCTCAAACAGACACTCATCTTCATCACTTGTCCCTCATTTAAACTCAGTCACAGGATAAGCAAGAAAACATAATTTTTTAGTTCTTAAGAGAAGTTTAAGCCAAAGGAAAGGCTGAAGATTTTATCTACATTCTAACAGGCAAGCATAGGACTCACTTTATCATTCCAAGTGAAGCATGTATATGATTATATATATCCCTTTGCTAATTTGATCCTTCCTTCCTTCCTTCCTTCCTTCCCTCCCTCCCTCCTTTCCTCCTTCCCTCCCTCCCTCCCTCCCTTCCTTCCTTCCTTCCTTCCTTCACAGCAGCTTCAGGGAGGGGAGATGCCTGACAGTAGTGGGTTGAAGAGGTAATACTAGAAAGAGATTATGTATATAGATTCTTCTTTTTAAGAAAGTTAGTTATGAAAAGAAGAAATTGAAGGGGATTTGGAACTTAGAAGATTTTAAAAATCTGTTTGGTCTTTTATTTTTACAAATCTTATTTTGCAGTTCATTTCAACAGTTAATATTTTGGTTCTGCTACCCTTAAAAATGGATGATTTTAAAATCCCACGAGGGGGTGCCAGTTAACAATACAGTCACTTACCTATACTTTTTAGCTTTAGTTTTATATTTTTTCTAATCTAACTGCCGTATCCAAATATACGTCTCCTATGAAATGTCTGAAATATACATCTATTTCATTTACAGATGACCAATATTACTGCTAATAGTATAAGAATCATTAAAAATCTTATGCAGATCAAAAACTTTTACAAAAAAATTAAATACATACCTCCATATTATGAAATAATTTCTGCCCCAGATAAATACTACCTCATTTTAAGTAACATAAGACATACTCAAATTCCAGAATAAAGAAATGGGGACTGTTCCCTAGAATTTGGGAAGATCTGATTACTATATAATGAAAGGCACATTATGAAGCCTTAGATCTGGATTTTAGGTCTAGCAGTGCCACGGATTAACTGTGTAGCAGTTTTTTCATGGGATTCATTTTTCTGTAAAAAAAGGGCAACTGAACTAAATGATGACTGATGTGCTATCAAGTCTAAAATCTTATGTTCTAACTAAGGAATACTGACTAACTGAATACTGACTTACTCCTAAGAAGAGAACAACCCCTTTAGGGATCTTACAATATTCCATAGTTTAGATTTCCAGCACGGAGGAGATGGACATTAGCTGGCAATTTCTTCTGCCTCAATACAAAAGAATTGCTGTTTCCATTAACTCCTTTCAATTAACTCTTCCATAGATAATCAGCAACCACATTCTCTGAGAAATAAAGTGACTCTGGGATAATATATAAACTATAAATCTAAAAATTTTTAAATATAGTTTGCCTTAGTATCACAGAAGCACTAATCTAGCTGAAACTGGATTTTCTTGCATTCAATTCTAAATTCTTGGAATTATATTTAAATCCCTGAAAAGACTCTTTGAAATAACATCTATCAAAACTGTATTTTATTCAACAAAAGACCTTCAAGGACTAGGTGTACAGTCACTACACATAACTTCAATTATATTCACTTTCATTGGACTCCAAGGACAAATCTTAAATAGGCACTCATCTTCACCACTCGGTCACTGTTTTAAACATCTTATATGATGACTCTGCTTCCTTGAGTATGTATTTCTCCAGATAATTTGGGAAAATCAGAGGACATCATTAGAGAGCACCTTATCTGGGCAGTGTCATCTTTCTAAAGTTTATGCCATTTATATAATCAAAGGCTAATAGATCTTCTATCATTCTGGATCCACAATAAGAATTCCTGAAAGTCTATCTAAATGCTTGAGAACACCTCCAAAAATCAGAAACTTACCAGTATATAATAAAGACAAATCCAAATGTTTAGGGTCTCTTTTTTATTCTATGTATGTCTGTTTACTTGTTTTATAAAATAATTCCTGAAACATTAGATATTTTGCAGTTTAGATATAAGCTTTATAATTTACTGTCAGGACACCACTGAACCTATTCTTTGTACAATTTGTTTTCCCAACAGTGCCTAGCAAAAAATGACAGCATTCTGATCTAACAAATGTCTGAGGTGTTCTGTTCTGGGGCAATAAATTGGTTAATGCTTTATTTCATATTTAAAATAGTATCATGTAAAAATACACCTTATAACCCTACAATGCTAGAAATCCCAGTCCTCTAAGGCATTTTTCCAGTAGCGGTAATAAAAGCATGCTGAAGCAATCATACGCAATTCCTCAGTACCTTTGTGATCAACAGCATACATACTATACAGCCAGATAGAACTAATAACAGCTAGCTCAGATGAGACCCTGACCTTGGCATTTTTAACAGTTAGCACACAAGACACATCCCCAGCCTTCAAGGAGCTAACTACACATAAAAATAAATGTTTGTTAAATAATTTAGTAGCTATAGATAAACCTGTTAAACCAGACTGATGGAAAATGGAAATAAAACTACTTCTTGAAAAGATATTATTCAGATTTTCAATAATAGGTAATAAAGTATTTTTAAGCACACATTCCTTTTGATCTGTTTCAGTAATTGATTCTCTCTTAATTATCAATAACCAAGTGTAGATAATCATAATATATAATATGCAAAATCTTAAAACATTTTCTTAAAATTCATTTTTGTCTTATTTCATAGAAGTACAAACTTTGCTCCTATAAGTCATAAATGCAAGATTGACAGGACCTGAATTAATGAAATGGATTATATTATATTCACCTGGAGAAAGGAGAGCTGCCTTCTGAATAGTCTTTTGTGCAATATTTTTTCCATCTTCTGCTGAACTGCTTCCCATAGCCAGCTGATTTATTGCAGTGTATAGTAACGCCTTCTGCATAAGACAAAAATGTGTTAACCAATTCTCTTTTATAGCTTCCTTTCAAACTGACAAAAAGTAGGACTGTTTTTGAAGCTACAAAGAAAAATTATTTTATTCTTTCATCAACATTATTTAACAAGTTAAACATTTCCTTTATACTCAGGCAAACTAACCTTTCCATGATTTGAGTCCAGAATATGAGCCACATTTCCTGCAACAGCACCTCCCTATAATACATAATACTGATTATTTAGACAAACGCAAAAACTTTCATGAAACAGCAAAAATTAAGACTGATAAAATTTCTCCATTAAATCATTCAAAAGGTTTTATCACATTCACAACTTCAAACTCCTTAAGTATCAACCTATTATAACTGTTTTAAAAGACCAGTTTAATATTTTTGTGAAAGAAAATTTCTCTACTGTGATCATTCAACTCTGCTTTTAAAATACTCATTAAAGGTTCAAAAGTTACATGATTGTACAGTGGTATCAAACAAATATACACATTTTCTAATAATATAAAAGAGATTGTGTAAGAAAAAAGATTGAAAAACAGAGAGAGAGAGAAAGAGATCACAAATATAAACATACGGTTTTACTCCATGAAAATATACAATATTTTTAAAACTTCCAAAGTCCTTAGTAAGTGAATAGCTAAAGTTCAGAGCACCATGAAGCTCATCATTGCTTCAATAATCAACTCAATACTAAATGTAAGAAAAATACATGCAGCATCAGAGATTTCATAAGGTCAAGTTGAAATCTACAATTTTTAAAAATTCAATTATTAGACATTTTAAATGGAAAAGAAAGTGAATGATTTCATTTTATATCAGAAATACACTGTATCCTTCATTTCATATCAAAAGTGTATCAGAAATGTTTTCAAAACTGTATTTACCACATAAAAAATGCTAAAAAACATAAATAAACTTTAAAAAAATACATCAATATAAAACAAATAAAAGATGGATTAAAAAGAAGGCAGGCAACACAACAGAGTAGGAGGAGGATTCAGGAGTTAGATCTGGAATGGAATCCCATCCCCACAATTAGTAACTGTGATTTTGCACAAGGTACTTAACCTCTATGTCTCAAGTTCCCTCCTCTATAAAATTGACAATAATTGCAGCTACTTCATATGATTATTGGGATTAAATGACAAAATATATAATAATGCTTAGCACAGTAGCTGACATATAATACGCATTTCATTCAGCGCCTAATAATGATGGTCTTGTAGGTTCTTTGAAACAACCCATCCACTGAAAATAACTAAACATGTGAAATAAAACCTTGCTACTCAAACTGTGGCCTGTGCATCACCAGCATCAACATTTCCTGGGAGGCTGTTAGAAATGCAGACTATTGGGCCCCACCCCTGACCTACTGAACTAGAATCTGCACTTTAATGAGATCTCCAGGTGATTTCAACTACACATTAAAATTTGAGATGCACTGGGACAAAATATTTTAAAAACATATTCTTAAAAACATCAAAGAACTGACAAGATATTAAGGACTTCCTAGGCCTAAACTGAAAGAGAAAACTGGAATCCAGACAGGCAAGTGAACAGGGAAGCCAATTTTGCCATTTGAGATCCTAACACATTTTAATTTTTCTCTTGAAAAACTCATGAACTAATGGGACAGAAATTAAAGTCCAGGGTTCACACAGGGAAGGGAGTGCTTAGGAAACCCACATCAGAATAAGCTGAGACCCCAAGGGGCTATACCCTCAAGTTCAAAGTGAATCAGAATTAAGCCAGGTTTCAAATGACCTTGCAACCCAGGCACTAAGCCTAACTGGTCCAGAAACCCTGAGGTCTAAAACTTGTTTGAGGTGGCCCTACAGTGGCGGAGTTCCCAAGCACCTGGCAAAAGCAAGCACAAATCCTTTCTATAGAAAGGTACCGGGCCGGCCCGGTGGCGCACTGGATAAGTGCGCCGCTTGGGAAGCACGGCGGCGCTCCCGCCCGAGGGTTCGGATCCCGCATACAGACCGGTTCCCGTTCACTGGCTGAGCGAGGCGCGGGAGCAACACCGAGGGTTGCAATCCCATTGCCGGTCCCCGGTCCGGTACGGGGGCAACACTGAGGGTTGCGATCCGTTGCCGGACATGGAAAAAGACAAAAGACAAAAAAAAAAAAAAAAAAAAGAAAAAAAAAGGTACCTTAGTCCTAGGCTTCAAATTATTCCTACAAATAACTTTCAAGTACACACAATCAGATAAACAAAGAAACAAGGCCACCATGAATGAGAACCGGTAAGAATAACAAACAACAGAAACCAACCAACAAAGACTTCAGATACTAGAATTATTAGACATGAATAAGTGTTCAAAATGTGAATAAGTGTTCAAAGCTATTACCATGATGTTTACCAACTAGTTAAGTGAACTATGAAAAAACTTATTAACCTTGGAAGTTAATAGAATATAGACAGCTGAAAATATCTGGCTGTTATGAACTAAAATACAGTATATATCCTTTATAGGCATCAATGAATTCATGTTTATATCTACATTTTTAGCAGTGCTCTAAGTTCTTATTGTCCTTATCTCTAAGAAGCTTTTAAGTAAAATGACCTTTTGGTATTCAAAAAACCAATAGCTAATGCTTATTATATGGCAATGTTACAAACATTACTTTATCACGTAGCCATTAATATAATCTGTATGTGTTCAAAAAGGTCCTCCTACTTTGTAGCACCTGCAACACCCAGAGGAGTACAGTAGTAAATCGAACAAATTCAGTCTAGTATTTGTTCAATGACTAATGGGAAATTTGGTTAAATAACAGAACTCCCTTCACTGTATTATCTTCCAGAAAAATAATGCTATGCTTTAAAATTGTAATATTTACCACATCACAAGTTATTTTATCATTTTTCCAGAATTTAGAACATGACTCACCTTCGCATTTTGTTGAGCATACTGAGCAACAACTCGGGATAACAAAGACCAAAGAGCAGGGTCAGCTGGGTTACTATAAAGATCATCAAAAGTAGTGGGCTTAGAGATAGGGTTACTTTAACCACAAGAAGTACAAACAACCAACATCTCATTAAGTTTAAAAACTTTTAGACACCCAAAACAAGTTCATATTAATTGCCTATGTTTCATTGAAAGTATCTTAATTTTTAGAAAACAAACTTTATATTTCCTATATATACTAACAGTCCTTATAAAAATAAGAAAAAATCAGCCATGTGATGATTACAAAGCCATGAGACAATTAAGAAAAGTTAAGGAAATTTAGTACATTGTGTTTGAAGAAAACACAAAAAAGTTACAGGATAAATAATACTGTATAGTGGGAAGATGACCTGTAATAGAAACGACATCATAAGGAATAAGCTTTACATCAAAATAATTTAATTTTTTTTTTTTTCTTTTTGTCTTTTTTCGTGTCCGGCAACGGATCGCAACCCTCAGTGTCGCGCCCGTACCGGACCGGGACCGGCAACGGGATTGCAACCCTCGGTGTTGCGCCCGCACCTCGCTCAGCCAGTGAGCAGGACCCGGTCTGTATGTGGGATCCGA
>NW_007729724.1:220485-224899 GCF_000696425.1 Galeopterus variegatus
CGCTCACTGGCTGAGCGAGGCGCGGGAGCAACGCCGAGGGTTGCGATCCCATTGCCGGTCCCCGGTCCGGTGCGGGGGCAACACTGAGGGTTGCAATCCATTGCCGGACACAGAAAAAAAAAAAAAAAAAAAAAAAAAAAAAAAAAACCAGCACTTTATATAATAAGTACAAACTGAATCTACATCCACTACACACCAAGTGAATATTTTATAATTTAAGGAAAATTTAATTTTGTATGTAAACACCTAGCATTTTTTTTTCTTTCAACTGTGCAATCTGATTTAACCTTATGAAAGTAAAAGTCAGGGCTGGCTGGTTAGCTCAGTTGGTTAGAGCATGGTGCTAATAACACCAAAGGCCAGGGTTCAATCCCTATACTGGCCGCCTGCCAAAAAAAGAAAGTGAAAGTCAACAATGTTTAGGAATTCTTGCTAATTTAAATGAAGAAAACCTTAGCTCTCTACTAACTTAATACTTCTTCTTTTTTTTTTTTCCGTTTTGTCTTTTTTCGTGACTGGTAATGGGATCGCAACCCTCGGTGTCGCGCCTGCACCGCACTCAACGAGTGAGCGGACCGGTCTCTATATGGGATCCGAACCCACGGCGGGAGCACCACCACGCTCCCAAGTGCCGCATTCTACCGAGTGCGCCACCGGGCCAGCCCGTAACTTAATATTTCTAATAATTATTATTAATTTTTTTTTTGTCTTTTTTTTTTTTTCGTGTCCGGCAACGGATCGCAACCCTCAGTGTCGCGCCCGCACCGGACCGGGACCGGCAACGGGATCGCAACCCTCGGTGCTACACCCGCACCTCGCTCAGCCAGCGAGCGGGAACCGGTCTGTATGTGGGATCCGAACCCTCAGCGGGAGTGCCGCCGCGCTCCCAAGCGGCGCACTGTAGCAGTGCGCCACCGGGCCGGCCCATTAATTTTATACTGTAATAAAACAAAAGCATTTTCAAAAACTTTTTAAACAAAGTTCATTAAAATATAACAAATATTTATAACATTACAAATGATCACATACCTACCACTATGTCTTTGAATTATTTTTTAGATGGAGGAAATTAAGTGTTTTACACTTAATTTTGAAAAATAGATATGAAATCATGAATTTCCATAGGCAGCTCTGGAGTAAATACCCTACTTGAAGTATCCATCATAACTCTTTTTACAATAAGAGCTAATAGACGTAGGAGTCCAAATATGAAGAAAGTACGTCAGTTAGTGAATGTCATTTCTATCAATATAAATAACCACACTGTCAGCTGGTACAAGTAAGAAAACAAAAAAGCAAATAGTAAAATATAAATTCCAATACTGATAACAAAAGAAGAAATTCTTATTTGTGCCTTAGTCGAAAGAAAAAACACCTATCTACTCTAGACATATTCACATACAAAATCTAAATTATTCCTGAAATGACTACATTCCAGTACTAAGTAAACATGTGCTAAATGCTCAGTACCTGCATGTGGTCTTTTACCATGTTCTAGGGATATTACATGAGGTTATCTAATATCCTAAAGTCTATGAAGTTGATAACCAGATTTTTCCCCCCTTATACAATAAACTTAATCCTATTCTCCTTCAATCTAGAATACTGCTTAGTTCCCAATATATGAATGCCAAACAAGAGCAATGAAGAATAGGTAACAGTGAACTATTCATGGAAAGAAAGTCAAAAAAAAGAATACCAAGGGGCAGGGATGCAGCAGTTGGTAGTGTCAAGTTCAGATGATGACATGCAGAGAATCAAAAACAAAGAAAAAAAAACACAGATCAGAAAAAATACCTATCCCTGGATGCAACAACACAAAACAATGGGTAAAGATTTTCCTTCTCAACAGAGAAGAAGAAAATAAAAGATTATATTCTGTTATTTTTTTTCCCCAGTTTCACCAATGTCCAAACTGATGTTGGTTACTGTTTTAAGTAGTAACCAAAGTAATCTAATTGCACCTAATTTGGGGTTACTTTTGCCCTTGATAACTGCAGTAGTCATTAGCATCTATGACTTTTTGTCACCGAGCCATTTGTAAATTCAGGTTCTTTGAACATGTTATATATAGCCATAAATACACGTTACAAGGATGTATCCATGTAAAGTGATGGGATTTTCTTTTAAATTGACTGATTTTCTCAAAACAGCAAAAAAGACGAGAAAGAATTGCTTCTTTACTGTACAAGGAAACAACTTTAATCAGGTACGATAGGACAAAAATATCACAATGATTAACAAGTGTAAAGCTTATCCTACAGAAGTAATTCTCAACTAGTACAATCTAATCATCTCCCTCCCCCACATTTTGGGGATGAGTTATAGAGGCAATTTTTTTGGTTGTCACAAAGATTGAAGAGTGTTATTAGCATGCAATGGGTGGGGGACAGGGATGTAAGCTTCCTGAAATAGAGGGACACTTCTATACTATAAAGATTTTTGCCACTCAATATACCAGTAAATCCTCATTGAGAACCACCGCCCAATAACATAAATTAATCATCTACTGCTTTTGAAGGAATTAAGGTCAACTTTCTAAAAAAATAAAAACTTTGCCAGAGGCTGCTGCCACCTCCATGGTGCTGACGAGATTCTGTGGTTGGATTCTGTGTCCTTGAAGAAGGCGGGGCTTGTACTTCCTGGAGAACAAAAGCCGGTTGCAGAAGCTCCACCATGGGGGTCAAGACCAAGATGGCGACGGGCCTGGAGTGGGGGCGCCTGAAGACAGCGTGAGCCTGGGAGGTGTGCGCTGTGCTGCCAGAGTGCTATTTGCATTTCCAAGAGCAACAAAAAATGAATAAGTCTTTGTCTATATAGAACTTGATTCTAAATTAGTTCAACTCGAACATGGCGGTGGGAAGGGAGTGAGCCGCCTGCGCCCCGTGCCAGCAGGATCCCAGAGGCCACCAGCAAGAAGAGGAACTCAGAAAG
The DNA here is from genome assembly GCF_000696425.1 of Galeopterus variegatus. Taxonomy (NCBI): domain Eukaryota; kingdom Metazoa; phylum Chordata; class Mammalia; order Dermoptera; family Cynocephalidae; genus Galeopterus; species Galeopterus variegatus. The sequence continues at coordinate 223,420 of NW_007729724.1, forward strand.
CCTGATGGTGAGTCAGAATCTCTGGTATCCTTGCTTGTGCTGGGGGTAGCTGTTACTACCCAGGTGGACTGCTCTGAAGGATTGCTGAGACCTTGAAGGGGACTCTCATAATACGTGCACTGAGGTTTGGATTGCGCGCCATTTTGTGAAATTTACAATATCCTCCCGGGAAGAAGCCACCGGGAGTGGCTGCCACTTGGCGCCTGACCTCGCAGCTGCTGCCCTCAGCAACGGGCCAGGCCGCACAGCCCCGCTGCCGGGACTCGGGGTCTGGGGACTGCGGTATCTGCCGGGGAGGGGGCTGTCGCCTCCCCAGCCCCGGGCACCGCTGGAACCGCGAGCCGAAGAGTGTCTGAGCAGGCTGCGGCGCAACCAGGAGCCGGGAGCACCAGGGGTGGCGAGAGGTGGCCGGGGCGGCTCTGGCAGCGGAGGCTGCCGCGGGAGCGCAACAAGGGAGCGCCGCAGGAGCGCAACGTGGGAGCACAACACGGGAGCTGAGACTCATCGGAGGGAGCGGCGCAAATGCCCCGCCATCTTCCCGGTAGTCAATTTTGGACTTGCCTGACACTAGCGTCCAACTGAGTAGGCACTGAGGTAGCCATACCAAGTTGGCAACCCCAGCTAAATCTTAGTCAGGCAACAGTGTCAAACCTGTGGACTGTGAAACCCCCTGCCACAATGAATAAACATCAAAGAAAAGACACCAGAAACACGAAAAATCAAGAAAGTACACCACCCAAAGATAATAAATCTCAAGCTTTGGATTTTATAGAACAAGAAGCCCTTGAAATGACTGACAAGGAATTTCGCGTGATAATTCTAAGGAAACTGAATGAGATACAAGAAAACTCAGCTAGACATCATGATGAAACGAGAAAAAGTATACAGGACCTGAAAGAGGAAATGTACAAGGAAATCAATGCCCTGAAAAAAAATATAGCAGAACTTGCCGAACTGAAGAAGCTATTCAGCGAAATAAAAAACACAACAGGGAGTTTAACCAGCAGGCTTGTCGAAGTTGAAGAGAGAACCTCTGAACTTGAAGATGGGCTGTTAGAAATAACACAAGCAGAGAAAAAAAAAGAATAAAAGGCATTGAAGAAAATCTGAGAGAGATATCAGACAACCTTAAGCGCTTGAATATCCGAGTCATGGGTATCCCAGAAGGGGAGGAAAAAGGAGATTGCATTGAAAACATATTCAACAAAATACTGGCGGAAAACTTCCCAGGTATAGGAAAATCACAGATCTTCAGATCCAGGAAGCTCAACGATCTCCAAATGTATTCAACCCAAAAAGATCTTCTCCAAGACATGTTATAGTCAAACTGGCAAGACTCAGAGACAAAGAGAGAATCTTGAGAGCTGCAAGAGAGAAGCGTCAAATTACCTATAAGGGAGCCCCAATCAGGCTAACATCAGACTTTTCATCACAAACCCTAAAAGCCAGAAAGGAATGGGAGGATATATTGAAAATACTA
>NW_007729725.1:0-1939 GCF_000696425.1 Galeopterus variegatus
GGGGACAAATTGGGTTTGAAATAGGTCACGAGCCCTGTTCCACCCCCAGGGCCCCTCCTGGGTCTTGCTGGAGGATGGGGACCAGGGGTGTCCAGCACGAAGCCTTTGCTGTCCCCAACACCTGACAGGGAAGCTGTCAAAGCCACCCAAGTTCAGACACTGGGCCAAGAGCTGGGGCCACGACGGCTGGGCACCCGCTCCGGGATGCCATCAGGGAGGATCAGGTGGTGGGAGGCAGGCAGGCAGGCCTCCCCCCAGCTGCCGCCCCTGCTGGGCTCCGAGGTTGCCCACGCCTTCCTCCTGCCCCCTGTCAACCCAGGATTTGGGCTCTGCCCAGATGGACAGTCCACGTTCATTGTCTTTGGCCTCGGACCCCAACACATGGCTAACAGGCTCGGCCAGTTTTAACTTGAGCCAAAGGTGGAGGCAGGGAAGGGGGAGGGCAGAGGCCTGGGGAGGGGGTGCTGATCCCCACAGAGGGTGGGCACTGGGGTGGGCAGACGGGAGCATTTCACCCACCTGAGGCTGGCGCTTCCCCCAAGCCTGGCTCAGCGGCCCGCGTCCCCAGCCCGTCTTCCTTTGCAGCCACCTTTGTGCAGCCGGTGCAGGGGTCCTGGGGCCCGTGAGCTCGAACAGCGGCTGGAGGGTGTGCGGGATCCATCCGGCTACGAAGAGCTTGATGGCGTCCAGGTCCTTCCTGCCGTCGGGCTGGCCCCCGGGGGGCTCAGGACCGCCGCTGCCGCCCACAGGCAAGGGAAAACTGAGGCCACGCCGCCACAGCCCAGCGCTTTCCTGCAGGAGGCGAGCTCGGCACTTGAGTAGGGAACTCATCAATAATAATGACGATCATAGCGATAAAATGAGCGACCAGAGGAACACGGGCCCCCTCGCTGTTCCTCCATGTCAGGCTCGGTCCTGCCCCAGGGCCTTTGCACCGGCTGTGTCCTCTGCCTGCAGATTCCACCCTGGCTGGCTCCCCATTCAGGTCTCTACACAAGTGTCACCTCCAGGCTCCCACCTCCTTCAGGGTGAGCCACGTCACAGCTCCATTCCTGGGCACCCCCATAGCCCCCCATGCCCCTAACTCAATTGCACCCCAGCACCTCCCCTTCCTCCTCGCCTGCCATGTCTCCCCCAGATCTGTGATGGGGGGGACTCTGCCTGTTCCCAGAGCTGGACTCACAGAAGCAGCTCAGCTGGTGTTTGCTGACTGAGTCAGCTCTGTGAGGAGAGCAGGTGAACAGGTGAGCTCTTGCTCAGGTCGTCCTCGCCATGACACCAGGGTGGTCCCTGGGCCTCGTACAGAGCCCCCTCCCAGACGGAGGAAGGCCCTGACCAGACGCGCACCCTGGACTGCGGACTTCCCGGCCTCCGAAATGGTGAGAAGTGAACGTCATTTCTTTACACTTTCCCCCGTTGCAGGGGTTCTGTTCTAAGGGACCGGGAGCCCGCAGAGGCCGAGCTCTGCTCACAGCAACACGCGCCTGCAGGAGGCTGCGCCTTCTCCCAGAGTCTCCCGCCCACCGCCTCTGCCATCATCCCATTGGCCAGAGCAAGTCGTGGCCACGCCCCCACCCGTGGGCGGGAACTTCAGCTCTGGTGGCCACGTGGGTGGGGGGTTCCAGGGAAGGGGACAGAATTCGGAAGAGTAATAAAAGCGGATAGAACAGGAACTGGATCCGCTACGCACCGGCCTCTTTTCTTTTTCTTTTTCCCCACCCCCCTTCTTTTTTCCCGCACCTTCTCCTTTTATTTTTATTTTATTTTTTAATTGGTAATGGTTATAATGTTTTTTATTTATTTATTTATTTATTTTTTCTCTTAATTTTATTTTGTTGATATACAATGAGGTTATTGTGGCCCATCACCGAAACCCCCCTCCCTCCTCCCTCTCCCCCCTCCCACCAAACAATGTCCTTTCTGTTTGCTTGTCATATCA
>NW_007729725.1:5571-13781 GCF_000696425.1 Galeopterus variegatus
TCCCAAGCGGCGCACTGTAGCAGTGCGCCACCGGGCCGGCCCCTAAAGTCCATAGTTTCTGAGGCTGGGAAGTCCAAAGTCCATCTGGTGGTGGTGACAGTGACCCAGTGGTGGTTTCAGAGGCTGGGAAGCCCACGGTTCTGGAAACACATCTGATGAGGGCCTTCTTCTGGGTGATGACTCTCTCCGCTGCTCCCCTGGCTGAAGCTCCCAAAGTTTTCCTGCAGCCTAATTCGAGCCCCACGTTGGCGTCATTTTGCCGGAGACCCGCTGCCACCGCCGCCAAGCCGGAGCTGGAGCGGTTAGCTAAGTTGGTTACAGTGTGGCCTTATAACACCAAGGTCATGGGTTCAGATCCCCTTACCAGCCAGGCGACTGTGAAGAAAAGTCCCACAATAGGCCGTCTATAAACTGGATGCCCGTAGCATGGCTCAGTCCAAGTCCAAAGGCCTCAAAACCAGGGAAGCTGATGGTGTCTTTGGTGTAAGTCCTGGAACCCAAAAGCTGAAGAGTCTTGAGCTCTGATGTGCACAGACAGAAGAGAAGAGTATATCCCAGAAGAGACAGATTCACCTTTTTTCCTTTGTCGTCTTCTCTCCAGACCCCCAGTGGATTGGATCCACACCTTCTCCTTTTAAAATAACAACTTTATTGAGATATCACGGACCCATCAAAACCTTCACCCTTTTCAAATGAACAAGTCAGTGGTTTTTCGAATATTCAGAAAGTGGTGCAGGGCCGAGCCCGTGGCGCACTCGGGAGAGTGCGGCACTGGGAACGCAGCAGCGCTCCCGCCGCGGGTGCGGATCCTACATAGGGATGACTGGTGCGCTCACAGCGCTCACTGGCTGAGCACGGTGCGGCCGGTCTCAAAAAGGACAAAAAAAAAAAAGAAAGTGGTGCAATCATCACGACTACCTAATTTCAGAGCATTGTCATCATCCCCCAAGGAAACCCTGTACCACAAAGGACTCTGCATCCTGCATCCCCCACCCCACCCACCCCCAGCCCCAGTAACCAGGAGTCCACTTCCTGCCTCTGTGGACCGGCCGGTTCTGGATACTTCATGTAAATGAAGTCACACCCTATGTGTCCTTGTGTGTCTGGCGTCTGTCACTGAGTGTGATGTGTTCAAGGTCCATCCACGTGGCAGCGTGTGTCAGAACCTCGCTCCTGTTCACGGCTGAGTGACGTTCCACTGTGTGGATGGGCCGCGCTGTGTCTGTCCATTTGTCCCTTGATGGATACTTAGGTTGTTTCCACTTTTTAGGAATTATGAGTAATGCTGCTGTCAACGTTCACGCACAAGTTTCTGTGTGGACGTATATTTTCGCTTCTCTTGGGCAGACGTCTACGGGTGGAACTGCCGGGCCCCATGGTAACTGTATGTCAGACCTTCTGAGGAACCACCTCCAGACTGTGTTCTAAAGCAGCTGCACCGGCCATGTACAAGGGTCCGATTTTTGCACATTCGCTCCAACGCTTGTTATTACCTCTCTTTTCTTTTTTTCTTTTTTTTTTGTTAAAGATGACCGGTAAGGGGATCTTAACCCTTGACTTGGTGTTGTCAGCACCACGCTCCACCAAGTGAGCCACGGGCCGGCCCATTACCTCTCTTTTCTTTTTTTCTTTTTTTTTGTTAAAGATGACCGGTAAGGGGATCTTAACCCTTGACTTGGTGTTGTCAGCACCACGCTCCACCAAGTGAGCCACGGGCCGGCCCATTACCTCTCTTTTCGATTATAGTCTTCCGAGTGGACATGAAGTGGCGTCTCCTTGTGGTTTTGATTGGCGTATCCCTAATGGCTAATGACATTGAGCATCTTCTCATGTGCCTGGTGACCGTTTGTACATCTTTGGAGAAACATCTATTCAGATCCTTCTCCCACTTTTTAATTGGGCTATTTGTCTTTCATCATTAAGTTGTAAGTGTTCTCGTGTAATCTAGATGCAAGTCCCTGACAGGTACATGATTTGCTACTTTCTTTCCATTTTGTAGGTTGGCTTTTCGTTTTCTCAATGATGTTCCTTGAAGCACAAAAGGTTTTCCCTTTGGATGGCCAGCTTGCTCGATTGGTTAGAGCGCCGTGCTGATAACACCAAGGCCATGGGTTTCATTCGTGTACCAGCCAGCGCCCCCCACCAAAAAAGTTTTCATTTTGACGATGTGGAATTTATCTAAGCTCTGGACATTCTTGTACGTATTTTTTGGTGGACCTGTGCTCTCATTTCTCTTGGGCTTTATATCCCAGATCGGAATTGCTCGGTCATGGGGTAACAGTATGTTTAGTTCTAGTGGATGACACCAGTTTTCCGAAGTGGATGTAGAGACTTTCGATCCCAACAGCAATGGATGAGCGTTCCCAGTGAGCTCCATTTTTGTCAGCACTTAATTTCATCAGCGATATTTTTTGAATGAGTACAGGGACGTGAGGCGATTGTCATGGTGATCGGCCGGTGAGTTAGCTGGGTCAGAGTCGGGTGACTTGCCATCTGGCTCAGAAGTAGAGAACACCTGGTACCTGTCTTTGAATGGTGCAGTCCCTACCAAGGGTAGTGTCTGGCGACTGCATGATTGGGTACCTCCTGCCCCTAGAGACACCAGTTAGGCTGCCTCAGGCCCTTGGTGGCTGGGGAGGGGGTCCAAGGTGAGGACAGAAAGGAACCAATCCTCCTGCACCACCTGTGCCCCTGGAGAATGGTAAGGGTCTGGCAATTTCTGTGGAGATGGTGTGAGATCAGGGTGCCAGGGGGTGGCTAAGGAGCCTGGGACAGAGGAAGACAGAGCCCCGTCCTAGCCAAGGCTCCACTAGGCACTCAATTTGACAGCATGATCCTAGGCCTCAGTTTCTCCAATTTTTTTTTTTTTTGGCGGCTGGCCGGTATGGGGATCTGAACCCTTGACCTTGGTGTTAGTTATAACACTGCACTGTAGCCACTGAACCAACTGGCCTTCCAGTTTCCCCAGCTGTAAAGGGAGGGTCATTATATTTCCTGTTGGCCTGATCCTATGGGAAGAAGAAAGGGTGAGGGTATTAATAATATTGACATTGATAATAACAATAATAACAGATATTAACAGATATTATTTATAATAACAATAACAGTCAGAGGCTGGGCTGGCCGGTTGGCTCCGCTGGTTAGAGGACAGCCTCATAATACCAAGGTCACGGGTTCGGATCCCCGCACTGGCCAGCTGTGCCCCCCCCCCAAAATTCAAAGGCTTAGGACCCTCGGCCAAAGACAGACAACCACTTAGGGACGTGACCCCAGGTCTAGCTCCACAACTTCTCTTCTGCCTACCCCCACCCCATCCCAAGAGCAGGACTGTTCTCCTGTGTAACCATAGTGACATGATACATGAAGGAAACTTAACATTGATTCAAACTTGACATCCATACCATAGTAGTATCAACTAAACGGTTCATATCCAAAATCTCCCAGCTGTCTCATGACTGGTTTTAAGCCGTTTTGCTCTCCCTCTGATCCTGGATCCTGTCTTCTAGCACCGTTTCCCTGGCTGTTTCTGTCTTTTCAAGATGTTGACTTTTTGGCAGAATGTAGACCAGTTGTTCTGTAGAACATCCTCATGGTTAGATTCAAGGTAACCATGTGTGGCAAGCTCACCATGGTGGTGACATTTCATCCTCCCTGGTGCATTGGGTGAGGAGCCACATGGTGCTGCTGGACCCACCACTGGTGAGGTGCACATTGGCCACTTGGCTTAGGTGGTGTCTGCCTGGGTTCTGCCCTGTACAAATGCCTGCATATTTCCCTTTGTAATGAGCAAGTCGTCTGTGGGCTGACACTTTGCGTGTGGACACAGACACTCCCAGCCACCCTCCCCTCATGAGGCTTGCCTTCACGGATGGACATCGCTTCAATCAATGATTCTACTGGAGTCTTCAAAATAGTGGTTTTCTAATTCTACAGTCCCCCTACATTTGCTAGCTGGCCGTCTCTTAGAAAGAATCGCTTTCCCATTTGCTTCTTTCTTTCTTTTGGGTGTCATCACGGACTCGGACACTATTTTATTCCATTGTTATTATTCATTGCTGACATCGTACATTCCGATGCTCAGACTGCCCCATATCTGGCCAGGGAGGGTCCCTTCAAGCTGGCTTCTCTGGTGCCCTCGCTGTTCTTTTAGAATGTCTTTTTTTTTCTGGAATTGAGAGAAAATGGGCTGGCCAGTTAGCTCAGTGGTTTAGAGCATGGTACGGATAACGCCAAGGTCTAGGGTTCAATCTCTGTACTGGACAGCTGCCAAAAAACAAACAAAAAATGTCTCAGATGTGTCCCCACAAAGACTTATATGTGTTAATCATAAAAGCCACACAGTGGAAAAAACTCAAACACACATCAATCAACAAAGGGATGAATTAAATGTGGTCCATCCACATGGTGGAATATTACTCAGCCTTGAAAAAGAAGGAAGTTCTGACCCACGCCACAGTGTGGGGAACACGTCTGGAACACGTCATCTCTGCTCTCTGTGGCCTCGTCTTTCAGTAGCTTAGCCACGTTTCCCACATCATGAGGGTCTAATGGTGGCAAGGATTTGAAGATAGAAGCTACTAGACCTCTCGAGACTTAGGCTTGCAACTCCCACGATGTCACTGCAGCCACATTCTATTGGTCAAAGCAAGTCACATGGCCACCCCATATTGCCAGGATGGCACAAAAGTTTCCATCTCTTGATAGGAGGAACTATAGACTGGCCACAGATCTCAGTCTGTGCAGACACCAGGGATGAAATCGGGTTTTAAGGGTCCATGCTTCCTCCTCTTTGGAGGGTTGGATTAAGGCAGGGTTGAATTCAATCCAACCTTTGTTTTTGTAAATAAAGTTTTATTGGAACACAAGCACACTTATTCATTTACACATAATCTGTAACTGTTTCTGTGTGACAACAGCACACTTGAATGTTGTGATAGAGACCACCTGATCTGCAAAGCCAAAAACAGTTACTCCCTGGTCCTTTGCAAAAAGTTTGCCAGCCGCTGATCAAAGATATTGGAACACTCTCCCCTTTCAATCGGTTGTCTGGCTGGGCCACCATGCTTGCTGGGTTAGGACAAAGCTTCTCTGGGTCCCCAAATCCAGGGTGGGAGGGATGTGACTTGCAGGTTGTAGTGTGCTGACCCCTGATTAAGGGCTCTGGGGCTCACAGCACAAGAAGCAGGAGGTTATTTATCTCTCCCTTTCCACGGATGGTTCCAGGAGCCCCAGATCCCGAGCCTCATCCCCACAACTACACGGCTATTTTCTTTTTCTTTTCTTTTTTTGCAGCGGGCCTGTACGGGGATCTGAACCCTTCACCTTGGTACTACAAGGTGGCGCTCTAACCAACTCAACCAACCGGCCAGCCCTGAGCAGGTATTTTTTTCCAGCAAAAATTTAACTTAGGACCATTTTAACTATACTGATGGCCTTTCTGATACCCCCCCCCCCAAGTACCACAAATGGGAATTTTCTAAATGGCAAAGACAGGCACACAGAGGATGAAATCTCATTCCCATCAGGAGTTTATTCTGGCATATAGGTGTGTGCAGGGATCATATTCAAATTTTTCTTCCAAATAACTTACACATCATTTCTCCGGCTCTGTGGACACTGGGCTCAGATCACTCTCTGTGGTGGGGCGTCCTGGGCAGTGCGGGTGCTGAGAGCATCCCTGGCCTCCACCTACTCCATGCCAGGGCCCCAGTCATGATGTTGCTGAATTAGCCTCTTCAGTTCCAAAGTTATAGAACTGAACGATGCACCTAGCAGTAAAGCAAGCAACACTTTATTAAAAGAGGGGAGATATAGGGCCGGCCCGTGGCTCACTCGGTAGAGTGTGGTGCTGATAACACCAAGGCCACGGGTTCGGATCCTATATAGGGATGGCCGGTTTGCTCACTGGCTGAGCCTGGTGCTGACAACACCAAGCCAAGGGTTAAGATCCCCTTACTGGTCATCTTTTAGAAAAAATAAAAAATAAAATAAAAGAGGGGAGGTGGACTTATGCATAAGGGGGTTATCTACAGGAAAGCTAGCCGCCTGAGGGGAGCTGTTCAGGGTCTTTTATAGGGAAAGGAGTTAAGGGGTGCAGGCCAGCACCACCAGAGGTGGTCCATTCTGTTTTCCTGGTTGCATCATGGGCACATGCTCAGTTAGGGCTTTGGTCTTTGAGCCTGTCCAAGATGGCAGTAGTGTTCCCAGAAGGGTCATTGTAGCGGTCACCTTGAAGCTTTGTGTGCAAGAGGGAATTCCTACAGGAGTCTTAAGGTTAATCTGTAACTTAATTTTTGCAATTACAGTAAACAAGCCTAGGGGAGGGGATTTGCAACTCAGTGAATGTCTGTTCCCCTCTTATCTTTGTTGATTTTATCAGGGCGGGTCCTGGGGCCCTGGGGGGGTGTCATGATTAAGGCGTGGAGAAGTAACGAAGTGTCCTCTGCAGGGAAAATGGAGCCTTACTCTGTCTCAGTGACAACCACAAATGTCCCCAGACATTGCCTGGTGTCCCCTGGGGGCAGAACGTTGCTGAGATGAGACGCTTCCAGCATCGCCCTGAGCCAGGCCTTCTCCTTTGGCTCCAGCTCCTGCATTTGTGTGACATCCTGCTCTAGCTTATCTTTCTCCTGCACTCTCTAGAACATGTGCTCTACGGGGGCAGGGATCCTCACCTACTTTCTTCCCTGTTTTGTTCCTAAAACCCAGAAAAATGGTTGGTATGCAGTAGGTGCTCAATAAATATTGTTGAATAACGGAATTGAACAAAGGAATGAATGAAGGGCTACAACGTAGGAAAGAAGGTGGGGAGAGATTTCCTGTCCTCGACATCGCTGAGGGTCAGACCCACGTAGGGTGACCATTCATCCCGGTGTGACCCAGACCAGGGGGTTTCCCAGTTTCCCAGTGTTAAGCTTGGGACAGTCCTGGACGAGCTGGGATGGTCAGCTCTACCTAACAACCACACAGTACCCACTCGTGTGGCATTACTCTAGAGGCACTGTGGTAGCCCTTTCTCATGGTGACCCAACCCTGCATTGTGAAGATAAGAAAACCATCAGAGGGTAAATGACTCTCCCAAGGTCACCCAGCAGGGGAGGGGTTGGGCCAGGGCTGGAATTCAGGTCCTGGCTTGGGGGCATCTGGAAGCTTCAGAGGCAGAGAGCTGAGCCCAGGGAAGAACTGGAGGGGACAGCTGGGAGGGGTCCCAGGAGAACCCCCCCACCCCCGAGGTCATGCCTGGCCCGGGCTCACTTTGGCAGTTCCTCAAATGGAGAAAGTGGTGGGGAGTGGGTGGGCACAGAGTGGGGTCAGATGGGGAGCAGGTGTTATGGTCTGGGGGTCTCTCTGCAGGAAGGGGGGGGAAGGGAGAGAGAGGGGGCCTCCTGGGACATTAGCTCAGGCTGTTCCTGTGGGATGAAAACTTAAAATAGCTCCCAGTGCAGGAAGTGGAGGAGCTCTGGCTTGGAAGGGGGTGCACGCAGCTGGAGAGCAGGCCCCGTCTGCAGAGGGGGACAGAGCCCAGCCACCCCGCTCTGGGCTGTGTGACGTGGGGGGTTGTCTATCCTCTGAGTCTTCCTTCCCTGTCACCCGGGTGACTGCACTCCGCTCTCCCAACTGCCCCCTTTACCCATCCCCCAAATTCCTGATTTGCTCTCACATCTCACAGTCACCAGGGGAATCTTTTTTTTTTGCAGCTGGCTGGTATGGGAATCCGAACCCTTTTTTTCCCGTTAGTAAAAGAAAAAGTACTTATTGAATTTGATACTAGTATAATAAAACCTCCTTTATCAGAAGGAGCCTCATAAAAAGGGCTATGTCTGTTTTCCTAAAATTGCAGATCAGGCCAAGGAGCAGAAGGGTCCGCACCCTTGGCCCTGGTGTTATAACACTGCGCTGTACCCAACCGGTCAGCCCCCAAACTTTTTATTAATACACATACAGAAAAGTTCATGGCAGGGACATTTTCACAAAGCGATTGCCCCTGTGTCACCAGCTCTGCATTACCGCCCCCCAGGGTAACCACCATCCTGAGTTCTAACACCTTCAGGTTACTGTGTCTCATTCTAGGGTTTCATACGCATGAAAAAGAAAGAAAAGACTAACAAACATTCACGGCTGGTCACTTACCCGGGTTGGCTAGAGCGTGATGCTGATAACACCCAGGTCTAGGGTTCTATACCTGCCCCCGCCAGCCGCCCCCCCCCCCA
>NW_007729725.1:14781-16188 GCF_000696425.1 Galeopterus variegatus
CCCGCCAGCCGCCCCCCCCCCAAAAAAAAAAAATCATACAAATGGAATCCTGCTGCACCCTCTCAGATCACCTCGCTCAAGTCCAGCCCTAACCCTAACCTGGTTGGTGGGACACGGGGTGTGGTCAGATATGGCGGATGGGGACTCCAGCTCCACGGGCTCAGCAGGATTCTTTGTTCGTTGCTGTTGTCGGCTGGCTGGTCAGGGGAACCCAGCTCCTGACTTTGGTGTCACACGGCTGTTCTCTAACCAACTGAGCTAACCAGCCAGCCCCATCAGGATTCTTGTGGGAACTGGACCCCCTGAGGGCGGCCTGCCCAAAATCTGGTCAAGGACCCAGTCTTTGTCAGGTCTACCCACACCACAAGGGTCATGGATTCACCAAAGCCAACTTATTTAAATGTTAATCCCGTCTGAAAATACCTTCCCGGGGGGATGTCTAGAATAACTCTTGGTCTAGCCAAATGGACACATAAATTAACCATGTCGGGGGCATTTATGACACGTTCACTACTTTCCCCCATGACCATTATCATGATTTTTCCGATGAAAACGAAGCTGTGTGGGCAGCGTGTTTCGGGTTTTTTTTGGCTGGGCCAGCATGGAGTGCCCAGCATCTGGGGCGTAGTAGCTGCTCAATAAACACATTGCTGACGGATGAACTGTGGGCTTGGGGCTGGACTCGAGCCCGTTTACTTGTGGACACAAACACTTCGGTCTCGAAGGACGTTTAGATGAAGCTTTCATTTAGATTTGCAAACTGGGGAGACCACCGAGGCCAAGAGAGGGTTGTAGTGCAAGTTCAGGACGGTCTAGGCAGCCAGCCCATCCCAGACATCGTGTGAAGACGGGCGGCAAACGCGACAGTGACACTGAGAACAACGTTTTCTCAGGCCTTCCACAGCACTTAGGAAACTCCCATCTTCTTAAAACAGAGCAGGTTAACAACTGCCCCGCTTTCCCACGATTTCTCTACACAGGGTCCTGTACGCTGATCTAAGCAACGGGTGTCTCGGGGACAGCGATTCCCCCTGAACAGTCTGTCCGTCAAGCAGTGAACGAGTCTCATGCAGCTCCTTGGGCCAGAAGGGGGCCAGTCACTTTAAGTCCGAGGAATGGCGTCCCCGCGGCTCTCCTTTTACTCCGCCTTCCCGGCCACTTCTTCATCACACCGAATGAGGATTTACAGTTTTGTTAAGCGGTGTCCGGGCAGGTGGGACGCGTCCGTCTCCGGGGGTCGGATTCGAACTCGTGATCCTCAGGGCCTCCCTCCCCGCCCCCCGCGGGGTGTCCCCGAGTCCCGCTTCAGGCTCGGCGGGCGGGGGCGTCCGAGGGCAGCCGAGGACGTGCGTGCCTACGCGAGTGTGCGTGGGTGCGTGCGTGCGGGCGAGTCCACGGGGCGGGGCG
>NW_007729725.1:17182-18103 GCF_000696425.1 Galeopterus variegatus
CGGTCCCCCCGCCGTTTCCCGGCCCCGCGCCCCGGGCCGCCGTTGCTCCCGCGCTGCCTGTCCGGGGCGAAGGTCGAAGGGCAGGAGTCGTGGCGTCCTGGGGCGGGGGTCGTGGGGTGTTGCTGGCCGTCGGTACTCGGCGCTGTCACTGTGCTCTACCTTTTAGTTGCCATCTGCTGGGACACCTGTCCTGCGCCGTTCCCTTTCTCCCGCTTTTTCTCTTAACTAGGAAGTTTGTCCCCGGTCTCGAGTGGGCAGGGCTGGAGTGATCCTGGGGGCATAGGAAGTTTGTCCCCGGTCTCGAGTGGGCAGGGCTGGCGTGACCCCCGGGACTTTGTCCCCGGATCCCGAGTGGACTGAGCCGTGCGCGTCTCGGGTGGGAAGCGAAATGAGAGTGGGCGAAACGCTCGGGTGCTGTCGCTGGTTTCCACCTTCAGCACTCGACCCTCCCCAGCCTCCACCTCTGCTCGCCCATCCTAGCGCTCCCCTGTTAGGCGGCAGAAGTCGTCTGCCGTCGCACTGGTTTAAATTCAAATTTAACTTTTTCGCCTGATAGGTGACACCCAGTATAATTTCAGTTTGCAGGGAACTGTTCTTTGAGTTTTGACAAATGCGTGGACTTGCGTAAGCACCATCGCAGTCAAGGTGCATTGGGTGGCCCGAAGGCTCCTTTGGGGGAGTGCAGTGCTGGTAACAGCCACATCAATGGTTAAGACCCCCTGCAGGCCAGCCGTCAAAAAAAAAAAAAAAGGGGAAAAAAGTCACAGTCAAGGTGCAGAATAGCATGCAGGATGATTCTGTCTCTCTCCCCCCAAGTTCCCTGTACTGGCCCTCTCCCTCCCCAGCCTGCACTTGAGTTCTTATCCAGAGGGCTCTGCCTTTTCCGCAGGTCAGGCGACTGGAGTCGGCAGGCAGCAGGGC
>NW_007729725.1:18313-19936 GCF_000696425.1 Galeopterus variegatus
TGGTAACAGCCACATCAATGGTTAAGACCCCCTGCAGGCCAGCCGTCAAAAAAAAAAAAAAGGGGAAAAAAGTCACAGTCAAGGTGCAGAGTAGCATGCAGGATGATTCTGTCTCTCTCCCCCCAAGTTCCCTGTACTGGCCCTCTCCCTCCCCAGCCTGCACTTGAGTTATTATCCAGAGGGCTCTGCCTTTTCCGCAGGTCAGGCGACTGGAGTCGGCAGGCAGCAGGGCAGTCACTCACACACGTACCCGAGCTTCTCCACTGCCACTGCCGCTGTCAAAAGTTAGCCTGACTTTTTGCTGAGTCCAGTGCATTGGAGGAATGGGCCACGATTATTTATTTTCTCGCCTGCCGCTCACAGGGCTGTTTCCAATTTTTTGTGATTAAGGAATAAAGCTGGTCTAAATGTCTGTGGGCAGGTTTTTATGTGAACTCCAGTTTTCACTTCAGTTAGGAAAGCGCGCAGGAAAGGGACTGCTGGGCTTGTGCTAGGTGTATGTTGAACATTTCTGTACCTAAAGACTGCCATTTTTGAGCATCGAAAGAGGTGAGGAATCCCTGGGAACCAGATATTGGACCTCACTATAGTGTTCTTGCCCTGTTGCCTTCCCCCTTTCCCCTTTCCCTTGATACTAAATTGGAAGTTCATCTGGACACGGCAGCCAGCCACTGTGTCCTGCCCGGGCGATTTGTAACCTGGCGCCCTGCTTATAAATAATAAGGCCTTCTGTTGAGCACTGGCGGGAGCTGGCTGTGTAGTGGCGGGCGGGACTGAACTGCACAGCGCCCTTCCCTCGCTGGCCAGGACCTCACTTGGCCTGGGACAGTCTGTGCTGGCCCGGGTGCCCCACCCAGAGTCCGCAGGCCCTTTCCTGGCGTGGCTGTGGCGCTGCCAGGCCAGTGGGAGGGAGGGCCTGGGGAGATTCCTGGCGAGCCAGAGTGGCAGGCAGCCGCCTCTTACAACTCTGCAGTGACGTTTTTTAACTTTCGCTGTTCCCATTGAGGAATTCTGCTTTTTCACGAGAAATGAGGGGGCAGTATGTTACATACGAATTTGTGTTTTGTGACGGTTCCATGCGTATCCCATTAGGAAAATGGGCTATTTCAGAAGCTTCAGTTCTGGGAAGGTCAGAGTACTCCTGACCACACATTTGAAATGACTGAGCCTGTTGTTGGTGATTCATCCCGACAGCACCTACAGAATACTTTCAGTGTTCCTCGAGGGCACAGAGGACAATGAGATTGTATTCTTAGTCTCAAGAAACTTGTAAAGTGAAGGTAGGCAGACTATACACAAAAAGGTTGAGCGGAGCCCTAGTGCTGCATATAGGGGTCAGCTGAGGTCCTGAGGGGCTGCCAGCTTTGCCCTGTGGAGGTGTGGGTGGCTTCTCAGAGGAAGGGCATCTGGAGGAGGAAGTGGCAGCAGCCACTACTGACCCCACTCGGAAATGTCCAGCTTCGGAAGTGGGGGTTTGCGCAACTGACAAATAAGAGGGGGAGGAAGAGTGATTTTTGTTCTTATGTCAACTTAGAGTTATCACATTATCATGGACGGTTCATAGTAGCCTTTCTAAGGCAGGATGGCCCTTCTTTTGGTGGAAAGGATGCAAGTGGCATTTTC
>NW_007729725.1:20779-22238 GCF_000696425.1 Galeopterus variegatus
CAAGTCAAGGGTTAAGATCCCCTTACCGGTCATCTTTAAAAAAAAAAAAAAAAAAAATTTAAATACATGCCACTTCATTTCTGATGGGCAACTTGTAAGAGCCAGAGGGAGTCCAGGAGTTCTCTCTGGAGATTTATTAGAGAAGTAGTGGGCAGGGTGCAGGGAGTCCCCCTAGCCTGGTCTCTCTCAGGGATCTGCTCTTTTATGGGGGGTGGCGGGGGTGGCTGGCTGGTATGGGGATCCAAAGAATCTGTGACCTTGGTGTCATAAGGCTGCACTCTAACCAACTGAACTAACCAGCCAGCCCTTTTTTGTTTTTTAAATTAAACTTTATTTTGAGGGGCTGGTTAGAGTGTGGTGTGGATAACACCATGGTCCAGGGTTTGATCCCCATACCGGTCAGCTGCCCAAAAAAACCACAAAAAACTTTTTTTTTNGCAGCAGCCACTACTGACCCCACTCGGAAATGTCCAGCTTCGGAAGTGGGGGTTTGCGCAATTGACAAATAAGAGGGGGAGGAAGAGTGATTTTTGTTCTTATGTCAACTTAGAGTTATCACATTATCATGGACGGTTCACAGTAGCCTTTCTAAGGCAGGATGGCCCTTCTTTTGGTGGAAAGGATGCAAGTGGCATTTTCATGGCTTGCCTGGCAGCTGCCTGTAAAACACTGAGTGGGCAGAACCTGAGGGGGCCATGGAGTGGGACCTTCCCCTTTGTGACTCAGGGCTGTGGGCGATGCAGAGACAGCCTCAGGTGGCCAAGTGTCCCTGCCCTCTGATGAGTGCATGCTGAGCCAGACTGACTGTGGGAGGCAATGAGTAGTAGCTGGGAGTGGGGCAGAGTGAGCCATCCCCCATCATGACTCAGAAGATATTTTCTGATGCTCACATTTGTGTCATCCACCGAAATTAAGGCTGTGGAGGCAGAAATTTGTACCAATTTATTGGGAGCCAAAGTTGAGGATCGCCAGGAAACACCATCCAACACAGAGTCAGGGAAGTTCTTTGAAGTCTTACAAATAGCAAAAGTTGTACGGACAGAAAAAGGCTGAAGAAAGCAGAAACAAAGAACAAAAAGAGTGTTGGTCATTTCAAAGTTACTTTCCTTGTAAGGTGGGGACAGGGAGACAGAACAATAGGAAAGTGATCAGTTAATACTGGGTTACTTCAGGCTGTCTTTTTTGTGTAAGAATTACAGCAGAGGGTACTTCATTATCATACCTAATGAGGGATTTAGGCTGGCCCGATTGGGAAATTGGCTGTTATCTTTCTCCTGACTTCTCAGAAGGTTAGACCACAGCTTAAGTGTGAAACTTAGCAGAGGTGACACCATTTTGGTTTTTAGTCTGATGTCTTGGGGTCTAGTGCAGGAACTTAGTCCAAAACAGTGGCCTCCGATCATTTTTTTTTTTTGTCTTTTTCCGTGTCCGGCAACGGATCGCAACCCTCAGTGTTGCC
>NW_007729725.1:23374-64569 GCF_000696425.1 Galeopterus variegatus
GGTGGCTGGCTGGTATGGGGATCCAAAGAATCTGTGACCTTGGTGTCATAAGGCTGCACTCTAACCAACTGAACTAACCGGCCAGCCCTTTTTTGTTTTTTAAATTAAACTTTATTTTGAGGGGCTGGTTAGAGTGTGGTGTGGATAACACCATGGTCCAGGGGTTGATCCCCATACTGGTCAGCTGCCCAAAAAAACCACAAAAAACTTTTTTTTTCCCCATCCCTATATAGGGATCTGAACCCATGACCTTGGTGTTATCAGCACCACACTCTCCCAAGTGAGCCACGGCCAGCCCAAAAAACTTTTTATTTTGAGATAATTGTAGATTCATGCTCTGGTGATATAGGGGAAAAAACCCAGTTTCTCCTTTTTTTTCTCTCCACTCTTTTTTTTTGGCTGCTGGGAAGGTGATATGGTGAGGGAATTCTGTACTCTCACTCAGCTGAATGTGTGGGCTTCTCCCCTCACCCCCACACCAAGCAAGCAATCATTTTCTGCAGTGGGTGTCCCCCAGTCCAATTCAGTTCTGACACTATCTGGAGGTAGCATCAGATCTCACAGGTTGAGGGCTCAGTCCCCAAGACTGCCCCCACTTCAGATGCCATTTACAAGTGCTAGGCTGTTTTACCTGTGCTTCTGACCAACTAGGTATAAATCAGTGTTCCCACGACCTCCTCCTTGGGTTCAGTGTATTTGCTGGAGCAGCTCACAGAACTCAGGGAAACACTTAGGTTTACTGGTTTTACTTAGTTTTACAAAAGATATTGTAAGAGATATAGGTGGACACCAGAAGAAGATGTGCACAGGGCCAGGTGCAGGGTGGAAGAGTGCCACCCTCCAGAAACCTGCACAGGTTTGGCTTTCTGGAAGCTCCCTGAACCCAGTCTTCTTTTTTTTTAAAAGATGACCGGTAAGGGGATCTTAACCCTTGACTTGGTGTTGTCAGCACCACGCTCACCCAGTGAGCAAACCGGCCATCCCTATGTGGGATCCGAACCCGTGGCCTTGGTGTTATCAGCACCGCACTCTCCCGAGTGAGCCACGGGCAGGCCCATGACCAAGTATTTCACTCTATCACCCACGTGCTGTCTTAAAGAGTAATACAGAGAGATCCATGTTTTCTTGGAGAAGAATATATCATTGACACCGATACAGTCAAGATACTGAACATTTTGGAGTTCCCTTTTCATGCTGGGATGAGCAGGTGCCAGTGTTCTCGGTGTCTGCGAATAACCAAGTCCTGGGCCCTGTCCTCACCTCGTGGAAAGCGTCTCTTCTGTCTCTTTCTTTCTAACATGGCCTCTTCTTTGGGCTCTGTCTCATTCTTGCACCTGTAAGTGTGTCCTCATCTCCCTAGATGTGAGGATGATGTGACCTGTGCCCTTTGTCTCACTCACAGCTGTCTGTCTTAGCCTCCTTGGTGCCTGCTCTGTCCCTTTGCATTGTTCCTGCCATTCCCGTCGGGGTCGAGACAGGTTGTGGGGTCTCCTGCTAGCCCATTCCTGTGGCATGGACAGGTGGATGCAGGTGGTGTTTACTGAGGACCTGCCACGAGTGAGGCATTTGGGAGATGCTGGGTGCAGTGGGGGGCGGGGGGACTCACTCTGGCAGCCCACTGGTGGCTTTTGCTGCTGCCCTGGCTGTCCTGCTATTCCTCTGCTCCCACATTCTTCTGGTTCCTTCCTTTCCTTTTTTTTTCTTTTTCGTGACCAGTAAGGGGATCGCAACCCCTTAGCTTGGTGTTGCCCGCACCGCGCTCAGCCAGTGAGCGCACCGGCCCTTCCTATATAGGATCCGAATCCGTGCGCTCCCAGCGCTGCACTCTCCCAAGTGCGCCACGGGGCCGGTGCATAAGTATTTTTTTTTTTTTTTGTGATCGGTAAGGGAATTGCAACCCTTGGCTTGGTGTCGTCTGCACCGCACTCAGCCAGTGAGCTCACCAGCCATCCCTATGTAGGATCCGAACCCGCGGCGGGAGCGACGCTGCGCTCCCAGCGCCGCACTCTCCCAAGTGAGCCACGGGGTCCACCCTGGTTCCTTCCTTTCCTGACTAGCCATCCTCTTTCTCTTCTAGACTCCGTCTTCTCCCTCATCGGTGTTCACTGTTGGGTTTTGTAGCTGTGGGCTTGTCCCTGTGCCCCTGTGTTGGATGGTACCTGAGTTCATCACCATGGTTCCCCTTCCTTGCCCACAACACTGCGAGCAGCTGAGATTTCTTTCTTTTTTAAAAAATTTTTTCTTAAAACGTATTGATTGTACATATTTATGAGGTTTATGAGTCATGTTTCAATACATGCTTTCAGTGTATGATGATCTAAGGGTAATCAGCATATTCGTCATTGCAAAACTTAATCATTTCTTTGTGATGTGAACATTTGATCTTCTCTTTTGTAGTCTTTTGATAACATGCAGTAAATTGTCATTAATTATAGATTGCTGGGTCAACCATACACAAGCAGAACTTACTTTTTGTGTCTAGCTATAATTTTATGTCCATTAATCAGCCTCTCAGTATCCCCCCTGCCCTCCAGCTTGGAGTTCTTAATGTTTTGACTTTGGTGAGCTAGAAGTTGAGAGCTGGGGCCCTTGGTTGGATTACTGGCTCTGTCTCTTCACCCTGTGTGTGACCTCGGAATGACTGTCAAGCTCCCTAAGCCTCAGTTTCCTTGTCTCTGCATAGGGCTCGGTTTGTGCTCCCCTCTATTGGTTTGGGCTGGTGGGGCAGCACACGGAACACATGCTGGAGTCCCCACCAGGTGCACGTGGGAGGCAGGTGTGGCGTGGAAACTGTGGTAGCTGCTACTTTTTCTCCCCGGCTGGCCTTTGTGCTGTGGGGCTGGGGTGGAGGCAGGAGCTGGACCGAAGATCCCTGCATCCTGAAGGACCTATAAGAATGGTTTGGCTCTGGTTGGTTGGGAGTTTCTTCCTCAAAAGGATTTCTGTGTTTGGTGGCCTCTTGGTTGTGATCTGCGGAGACTGTGTAGTGGCCTTGCGTTCCCCTCTTTCCACGTGGCTTGCTGCGCATCCACTATGTTGGGGGTCTGAGGTAAGTGAGGACAGACCCTTGTTCCATAGGATGTCACTGTGGGGTGAATGGCATGTGGAGAGGTGCGCTGTGGCTGGACACAGAAATGATCAGCTGCCTCCTGGCGCTGGAAAGGTTGGAACAGCTGTCCTCTGGTGGGTGGGGTGGTTCTGCCCCCCAGTGTCTGAAGACATTTGCAGTTGTCATGACCTGGGTGGGGAAAGCCCAGGGATGGTGCTCAACACCTCCCACAGAGCAGTCTTCACCCTGAATGTCACCAGTACTGAGGCTTAAAAACATGAGTTTCAAGGGCACAGGCATGCTGTCCGGTTTAGTGGTTTGAAGTTTATGTAGATGTTCTCCTTGGACCAGTCCTGTTGTTATTCTGGGGGGGACTTAGCAATGTGTATGTTTTATAGGTCCGCGCTGAAGCTGTGAAAACATCCACCCTGTCTGAGCATTAGCAACCTTGTTAGTCCGCTGTAGGCTCTTCAGTGATTCAGGCGGGCATTTGGTGCCTGCCTTGTGTAGGTGTTCTGGGCTGTGGGGCTAAAGTGCCAGGAGTCGCATGCCCCGCGCTGAAGCTGTGAAAACATCCACCCTGTCTGAGCATTAGCAACCTTGTTAGTCCGCTGTAGGCTCTTCAGTGATTCAGGCGGGCGTTTGGTGCCTGCCTTGTGTAGGTGTTCTGGGCTGTGGGGCTAAAGTGCCAGGAGTCGCATGCTTCCTGCCCTCAGAGATCTTGCGCTATAGTAGGAGAGACAGACAATTACAAGACATTGATTCCTCTGAAGTTCGAGAGGCCTGACGCTGTGGGGCCCACATCTGGTCTGGAGCTTAGGGACAGTCTTGCTGAAGTGACTGGATGTGGGCAGAGTCAGTCAGGGCTGCAGTGGCTGGGGCTCTTTTCTTTAATGACAGCTTTGTTGAGACTGCTGTGCAGCCACCACCTCTATCTAGTTCCAGAACATTCCGTCACCCCAATAGGAAACCTTACCCTCATCAGCAGTCACTCCCCACCCCATTCCCCAGCCCCTGGCAACCACAACTCCACTTTCTGTCTCTGTGCATCGTCCTGTTCTGGACATTTCATGAAAACGGAGTCACACACTGTAGCCTTTTGTGTCTGGCGTCTGTCACCGAGCGTGACGTGTTCACGGTTCATCCACGTGGTAGCCTGTGTCAGAGCCTTGTTCCTTTTCATGGCTGAGTAATGTTCCACTATGTGGAAGGATTGGGTCATGGGGTGTTGAGGCCCCTGGTGAGGTATTTCTCTGGCCCTCTTCCTGGGGTGGGGGTGACACCCAGTGAGCTAATGGCAAACCTGTGCCTGAGGTAGAAAACAGTCGGAATTTGCAGATACTCAGTATGCACTGGTTGCCAGATCTTGGGGTCAGGTCTCTGTGAGCTGCTCAGTGTACAGGGAATCCTGGGGCTGACATTCTCTCCAAGTGTGTTTTCCCTGTGAGAAGGCCTCATGGGTCCCTTTGCTTTTCTGTCTTCCCATCACACCCGTAGCTGTGGCTTTTGGTGGCCGGGGTGGTGTTGCCCCTCCTCGAGGACCTTCAAGGTCAAGTTGCTATGCACTTAGAGGAAGCTCCTTTGGCTGCTGGACAGCTGAGTTGTTACAGATGGGCTAGCTGTTATCCAACTGGAATTTTCTTGTCAACCACGTTTGGTTTATCTCTGTCCCCCTGGAGCTATACGGTGGCCCTCTCTGCCACCTGTGGAATCTGAGTCCCCTTTCCACAGAAAGATGCTGGCTGGGAAGCAGGACGGGTGTGTCTCAGCTCTGCTGTGAAGTTGCTGTGGGCTCAGCCCAGGTCCCAGGGTCCTTTGTGGCCCTCAGGTTCAGAGTCAAGTCTGAGTTAGGTGCTGTGAGGTAACGCTGTGGAGATAGTACAGGAGCCCTGGGTATGATTTCAAAATGTCTGGTAGGCATGTTAAAGAGAAGGCAAAAGAAGCAGGTATGACAGATTCTTGTAACATGTTTTATTTAGCAGAGTATAACTAAAATATTATCATTCAAACATGAAATCACAGTCCTCAATGGGGCCAGTCCATGGCTCACTCGGGAGAGTGTGGTGCTGACAATATCAAAGCCGTGGGTTCGGATCCCATATAGGGATGGCCGGTTGGCTCACTTGGGAGAGCGTGGTGCTGACAACACCAAGCCAAGGGTTAAGATTCCCTTACTTGGGCCGGCCTGTGGCTCACTCGGTAGAGTGCGGTGCTGATAACACCAAGGCCACGGGTTTGGATCCGATGTAGGGATGGCCGGTTCGCGCACTGCCTGAGCTTGGTGCTGACAACACCAAGCCAAGGGTTAAGATTCCCTGGAGGATCCCCTTACCGGTCATCCTTTTAAAAAAAAAAAAAAAAAAAGATTCCCTTACTGGTCATCTTTTTTGGTGTGTGTGTGGGGGGGGGAGGATCCCCTTACCGGTCATCTTTTGAAAAAAAAAAAACAAACCAAAACCCTCAATGAATGGTTTCACTGTGTGTGTGAGTATGCTGACTCTGAAATTGGGGTGTTTTGTACCCTGCTCACCTGTCTGGCCAGTCACCTGACTCAAGTACACATGGCCTTGTGTAGCCCTGGCTGCTGTCAGGACAGGGCAGCTCTGCATCCCTCTTCCTCAGGAGGTCTCCTTCCTCAGAAGCCACACAGAGTGCAGTGTGTGGGGGGTGTGGGACACTGCATAGCCATCTTGGGAGCACTGGCTGCCACACCCTGATGTGAGGTCCAGCTGTAAGCTTACTTGGTGATGGGAGTGAGGGGCAGCTGTGCCCGCCTGGCTCAGGTCCAGGGAGGCGTTCTGCTCCCCCTGCAGTGGGATCCCTGCCGAATGCCCCTCCTTGAGCTGGAATTATGGCCTGGTGGGATCCATGGGACCCCTTCCTGTTTGCCTGCAGCAACTCCGGGGGCTCGGGATGTTTATTCCTTTTTGGCGATCATTTGCCAAAGGCCCCATCCTAGGAGTGTGCCAGAGGGCCCTGCCTCGCTGGCTTTAGGATCTTCTTTGTCATGTGGTCCCGGTGTCTGGGTGTTGTAAGCTGTGGGAGCCGCGCGTCTGGCGGGCAGAGTATTTTTAGCTGTGGTTTTGTCCCAGGAGCAGCCTCCTGTTGTGAGGCTGCAGGGGTCGGAGCTGGTGCTGAGCGGGGGTGGCAGCATGGAGCTGCACCCTCCTTCCTGCTGACGCACTGCCTGGCTGCGCTTCTCACGTTACGTGTCTCCTGTGAGCAGAAAACATTCCTGGAGCGCCGGGTGAGTCACAGGATGAGTGATGGAAGAGACCTGTTGAAGTACTGACTCAGCACCCCTGCCCTAGCAGCGTCATCTGCCCTTTCCTGTTTCCTTGTGCAGCATGACATGGTGGCCAGGGGAATTGCAGCTTTTGTGAGGCCACCCCTGCCCTCCCACGCACTCTGCTCAGGAAGCAGTTCCCCCGCCAGACGCTGTGCCCTACGTTACTGCGCGTGGGTCTCTCAGTCTCTGCCTTGCTTCCCCCGCTTTTCTCATGCTGCCTCCTGCCAAGGATGGGAAGTCCAGGGGTACCTCGTGGTGGCTACTGCTGCATAGACTGGGGCCGTGTAGACGGGGCAGGAGCAGGGTGGGAGCCAGGGGTTTGTCTCTGCTGTGCAGGTCTCAATGGGCTTTTCCGAATCCTGATGTCCCCTCTCTTGGGGGCTGGGTAAGTGGTGCCTGAAAGACATCTCCCCGCCCCCAACCAAGAGCTTAGGTCTGGGGAAAGGAACTGGCAGATGGGAGGCTTTCCAGCGGAGGCGTGTCCCTGGAGGGTTCAGGCACTAGGGAGCCCAGCCACAGGTAGAGTGACCCGTCCAAGGTCCCATGTCAGAGGACAAAATTACTACAGATTTGGTTTAAAGATCTCAATTGGCTTTATTGTGATTCTAGGATCGGGCTACACTTTCCATAGACTAAGTGTTCCTGTGCGCCAGGCAGAAGGCCGAAGCAAGCAGAAACCAGGAACAGGATGTTAGTCGTTTCCGAGCTGCTTTCCCTGTGAGGTGGGGACAGGGACACACAACAACAGGAAAGTAACTGATTAGTTAACACAGGTTACTTCAGGCTGTCTGTGTGAGGATTAGAGCAAATCCCCTGATTTCCCTGAAGGTCAGGCAACATCTTTCGTTTAGCTTTGGTGACCTGGAATTGAGCAGGGTGACCCCACTGATTTTTAGTCTGGTCAGGCTGGGCCTTGTGCAGGAGCTTTGTCCACAACAACGGCCTCCTGTCATTTCGTCTCACACCCGTCTTGGAGGCAGCATGGTGGTTGGGTTCAGTCTTGCCTGTAGGGCCGTCCCCCTCCCTGCAGAAGAGCTGCCCATGCTAGGCCCAGTGTCCCAAGCCTGGAATTCTCACACCGCCCCTGCCCAGCCCACACACTCAGCTGCCTCCCTTGCCTCCTGCCTCACCTCCCATCTCTTCATTTCCACGCTGTGTCCTGAGGGATGGGGTGACCCTGCAGTGACCACCTGACCCCGCCAGGGCAAGTGTCCTTCCCTGGACTGTGGTCTGACAGCTGCCCGCCCCCCAGTGCCTGAGACATTTCACAGTGGTTTTTTGCTGTTTTTTTTTTTTTTTTTTTTCCTTTTTGTCTTTTTTCGTGTCCGGCAACGGATCGCAACCCTCAGTGTCGCGCCTGTACCGGACCGGGACCAGCAACGGGATCGCAACCCTCGGTGCCGCGCCCGCACCTCGCTCAGCCAGTGAGCAGGAACCGGTCTGTATGTGGGATCCAAACCCTCGGCGGGGGCGCCGCCATGCTCCCAAGTGGCGCACTGTAGCAGTGCGCCACCAGGCTGGCCCTTTGCTGTTTATTTCTGACCTGGCCTCTCTTTTTGGATTTCTGCTAATTGTGTACTGGTAAAGGTGTTATTTTTAAATACTTGAAACCATAGATTAGTTACTTTTGCTCCTACCAGAAGAGTTCCTCCCTAATTAGCGTAACCATGGATTTAGAGTGATGTTGAGTTGGTTTAAAGGAATTAACAATGAAAATTTATTTTATTTCAGGGTTATGTCATAGTATCTGTGAAAGGGAAACTGTTGTATGAATTTTTTTGTGTGTGTGGCTTATACCGGTAAGGGGATCCTTCAAACCCTTGACCTTGGTGTCTTAACACTGCATTCTAACCAGCTGAGCTAACTGGCCAGCCCTTGTGTGAAATTTAAGGCTATTATTAAAATAGCAAACTGACCAAATTGAGTTTTGAGATATCTAAATAGATTTAGACTGTAATATATTACAATCCTTTTAATGTAGATATTTGTTATAAATTTTCCTTATTCTCAAAGAAAAAAGGTTTCCTCATTCTTCAGAGTTGAGCAGTGTAAAATTTTAGCTAGGGAAAGTGCTATAAAATTCATGGGATTATTAATATGTTAGAAGATTTAAGTGTGCTGTTCCTGTCAAGGGAAGAGGGAACCTCTTCCAGGGAGGGGCTGGCTTAGGGAACGTGTGCTGGTGGGGTGAGGCCCGGATCCTGACAGTGTGGAGTGTTGCAGGAAGCTGCTCTGCCTCAACTTCCAACACAGGTTTTTGTTTTTGTTTTTGTTTTTTGACTGGTAAGGGTATTGCAACCCTCGGCACAGTGTGGTCTGCACCACGTTCAGCCAGTGAGTGCACCGGCCATCCCTACATAGGATCCGAACCCGCAGCCTCGGCGCTACCAGCGCCGCACTGTCCCGAGTGAGCCACGGGGCGGCCCCAACACAGGTTTTTAAACGTCACTTTCAGACTTAGAGAAAAGCTGCAGAAATAGTGCAGAGAGTTCTCATAGAGCCTTCATCAAGTGCCCATTTTCTCTTACCTGGGAGGGGCGCAGGGAGGCTGTGCAGATGGCCTGGTCCTCCTGGGGTGGGGACCCTCCCTTGGTGGACCTTGCCTGCAACAATTATATTACTATGGCATTTGTCTAATTGTGATTTTTTATTTTCCTCTTCTTCATGCTTTCTTTTATTAGTTGGAATTCTTCTTTGGGAAGTGCTATCTCTTTTCTTCATTTATTTGTTACTTATTTTTTTATGTCAGTGAGGACTCGTGGGTATTTCCTTTCTTTTTGGCAGCTGGCTGGTGTGGGGATCTGAACCCTTGACTTTGGTGTTATAACACTCTGCTCCAGCCAACTGAGTTGACCGGCCAGCCTTCGTGGGTGTTTATGGGTTCTAATCCAGTACTGTTGAGATTGTGTGGCTCAGATTGTTCCAGGGTTGGCCACTGGGGGCACATTCCGGTTGCCTCCTGGGTCCTTTTTTGGGTCTATTTTTACTTTTTGGTGCCATAAGATGCTCCAGGCTCATCTTGTGTTTTCTCTGCGCCAGTCCTGGAAGCAGCCATTTCTCCACAGAGCCCCGGTTCCTTTCGCTGGAGGGCTCGGAAAACAAGATCTGGGTGATTGTTGCACCTGGGTCACTAATGTACTCAACGTTCATTCATTCAGCAAGTGTTTGTTCTAGACCTGGGTACAGTGGGAGACCAGCCTTCTTGCACACTGTGTGGGGGGTACTAATCAAGTCACCACCTGATAGTGACAGGAAGAGGTTGGTGCTGGGAGGAAGGAGGGCAGGAGCTGACAGCTCAGGGGAGTGTGTCCCATTGTGTGTGGGAGGGTAGGCCCCGGGCTCCTTGGTCCAGGGCTTCCCATGATGGGTGTCTGGTTCTGGGGTTTAGTATCTCACAGCCGTTCGCTGGTGCTGTCGGGATGGGTGTAGGTGGGCCAGGCAGACGGGGGGCTGAGAACCGTGAGTCTTCTGCATGGAATACCTGAGTGGGCTGAGGTCCTGCATGGGAGGAATGTGCTGAGGACTCCAAGAAGCCTTCTGTGCTTGGGCCGTGGCAGGGGCATGGGCAGGGGGACCTGTAAGCCCGTAGCTGACGGATTCTGACGGGGCCGTGTGCACAGTACGAGGAGCAGGGGCCGTGCAGCTGTGTGATTCTGCTGCCTCGTGTGGGGGTCGCGCTGGTGGTCCCTCACCCAGAAACAGGGTAGTTGTCACATGTTTGAAATTTGTGACGCAACACTTGGCTCTCAGCCAGCAGCTTCCATGGTTCCATATTTCTGTGGAGGGTGGGAAAGGGAAGGTGTGACTTTGAAGTGTTGGCTGAGAGTTGGCTGTTTCTCTATTTGGTCTCCCTCGAAGGGGACAGTCTGCCCCAGGCTCCAGGTAAACTCATATTGGCATGGGCAGTGGGGTTTGCCATCTGGCCCGATTGCTCCCAGGCAGGGTGGCACCCCTCCTTCCTGTGTAGGGGCTGCTGTGATGGTCACAGCACCAGTGGGGGTGCTTGGGACCCAGGTTCTGAGCTCACAGTGTAGCAGTGGGCTGCCAGCTGTGGTCCTTCTGACCCTGATGCTGCAGGGTCTCCAGGCCCCTGACCTCTAGTGTTGGCAGCTGAAGCCATCCCTTGGCCATCTCCCTCTTCTTGGGTTGCATGTTCACGGGTTACTGTACCCCCAGCTCTGCTCTGATCTGGTCCAGGGGCTCGCCACCCACTACCAAGTGTGGTTGTCAAAAGTGCCCTTCTGGGATGTTGGTGGGGTTCTACTTGGGCTCCTGCTGACCCAGCACCCTGGTTTCTGGCTGGGTAGTGTCCTCACAGGGGAGGGGGGTCCTCCTGCACCCCCAGCAGAGCATTGCTCAGTGTCCCACATCCTCTGCTTGTCTGAGGGGCACTCCTGCTGCTTGGAGCCCAGGACGCGGGTGAGGCAGCTGGAACAGCATCCAGTTACCGGTCAGAACACTCAACTTCTACTGTGTGGTCTCTTCCAAAGCAAGCAGCCAGTCGCGCCACCTTTGACAAGGTGAGACACCGTCATGCCCTATGTCATCAGGGGCACCCCCTCGGCCACTGAGGCCGAGACCTGTGAAGAAGGGAAACTTGTTGGGCCTGGGGGGCCTTCCCTGATCCCCATGGGGGTGATAGTAGCGTGGGAATTCACCTCGACATGGGCTCTTGCTTTTGCCTCCTGAGCCAGACTCTTGATTTTTTTTTTTCTTTGCGGCTGGCTGGTATGGGATTTGCACTCGTGACCATGGTGTTATAACACTATGCTCTAACCAACTGAGCTCACTGGCCAGCCCAAAACTCCTGGTTTTTGCCAGCACCTATAGGTGCTTGTGCCTCTCAGAGGTGGTCTGTGAGCAGGCCTTCAGGCCGGAGAGAGACCACAATGCCGACTTCTTAGTTTATCACGAGAAGTGCAGTAGTTATCTGTTGCTGTGGAACAAAGTTACCCCAACACTTAGCGGCTTGGAGCAGCCCATCTGTCACCTTGCGCTCATGAGTCCAGGAGTGGCTTAGTGGGGTCCCCTGGCTCAGGAGTTCTCCAGGCTGCAGACAAAATGCTGGTCACGGCTGGCATGGTGAGGATCCACTCCCTAGCTCATGCACCTGGGTGCCGGCAGGACTCAGGCCCTCACCAGCTGTTGGTCAAGGCTGCCCTCTGTTCCTCGCCCTCAGGACAGATGTGCCAGACAGAGGGAAGGTGCAGTATTCATGAATGAAAACCTAATCTCACAGGTGACACAAGTGGCTGGCATGCCCTGGCATCCTTCAGGGCATGCACACCAGGGGTCAGGTCCTCGGGACATCCTGAAGGCTGCGAGGTCAGCTTGGCAGTTTGGAATGAGATGAAGTGGGGAAATAGTAGAGAGAATCAGGGGTTCCCCGTCCGGGACAGTTGGTGGCATCTGTCTGATGTAAGATTTTCCTGCCCCAGAAACAACGCCTAGGCACGTGGGCCCAGCATCCTCCTTGGCCTCTCTCTGCCCTGCCTGGTCAGTCTCTGGCTTGTGAGGGCTCAAGGAGCCACTGTGCCCTAGCCTCACATGCCCGCTGCACATGCCCCTGCGCATGCCCCAGTGTGGCGCCCTTCCCTGGCTGCAGCCTCTTCCTTGCTGTGCCCCGTCTGGTTGGCCTGTCCTTCTGTGGATTAGCTGGGAGGTGGGGTCTCTTGAGGACCTTGTGGGGCACCTGTGCTGAGCCCTTTGTAGTTCACCTCTCACTGGCACAGTGTTGTGGTTCATCTCACTGGTGACATGCAACTTGTCATCCAACGCTGATCGCTCTCTGAGATTGGTCAGCCAGGCTGATGATGCGCCCGGTGACTCTAGCCTGATCGAGAAGTTCGGCAGGTCAGGCAGGATCCCCGGACTGACCACCACCCAGGAGCGCTGTGTTCCTGCTGCTCACGGCTGTGGACTCTTTCTCTCTCCCGGAGCACCGGCGTCTGTTTACAGCTTCCTGGCACGAGCGGGGCCTGGTGCCTGACCTTGCTCAGGGGTTTCTAGGTCCCCATTCGGCCCCCTTGTGGTGCTTCCTTCCCGACTCTGAGTCCTTCTGGAGCTCTTGGCTCTCTTTTTGTTACTCCACAACCTTTCCCTTGAGGTGAGTGAGGGACACTCTGACCACTGTCCTCCTCGGCCTGTTGGGGGCACAGCTTGGGCCCCTTGCAGCCCACCCCAGCCTGGCTTGTGAGCCCCGCCCCCCCAGGGTTCCTCCCTGCACATGGGGAGGTGAGCTGAGGAGCACCCTCTTCTCCCTTCCAGCCAGATCTCTGCCCCTGAGTCCTACTGTTAGGACAGACAGACGGACAGAAACACACACAGCTGCAGGTTCCATCGCCGCCGGAAAGGCTTCCCTCTTCTCCCTTCATCCTGCTGCACTTTAAAACCGTCTGTTCACCTGTCCCATTTTCTGTCGACAGTCCATTCCCAAGTTGCAGCCTGTCCACTCTGGCTGGGACAGGGCTGCTGTGTCCATGCGGCGCCTGGGAGTGGCCTCCACCAGGAGTCCTGTGCCCGCCTGGCTGGGCTTTTTGGAGCCATGTGCGTGTATCTGTGTGTGTGTGAGTGTGCACATTAGCAAGTGACAGAACCACCCAGCACTGGCCTGACTCGCTTCCCCCCACCCCCCTGCGCTCCAGAGGTAGGCGGAGCCACTCAGAAGTGAGGGCCACACCCTAAGAGGACAAACAGGTGCCCTCTCTACCAGTGCCTGGTTCTGGGATCTCACTTTTCCATCTGGTGGGAGGTTTATGTAAATGAGTGATTATCATTTCCTGGCTCCCCAGGGCTTAATAAAGATAGAAGGGAGAGCATCCCACCCTGCCAAGTTAAGCTTCTTATTTTTTCATAAGAAGTTTGCAAGCAGCAGGTGGTTGAATGTTGCCACCCAAGCAAATGAAGATGCAGAATGTGGTCCGCCCTGCCCGGTTTGTCTTTAGGAGGGTGGTTCTCAGAATGTGTCCCTGCCCACCAGGGAACTTGTGGGAGATGCAGGTTCCTGGGCCCACCCTAGACCTGCTGAATCGGAAAGTTTGCGGGAAAGCAGGGGCTTCTGATTCTCATCAGTGAAGACCCCTGCTGTGGAGGACTTGAGTTTGCCCTGGGATCCTGCATGATTCTAGAAGCATCCTGCCTTGGGTAGGACATGTCCTGTCCCTGAGGGGGCAGGGTCCGAGTCCAGCCCCGCCCCTGTGTAACTCTGTGTTCAGTCTCCCTTGCTGCAGAATGGTGGTGGTGAGCGTGCTGGTCTCAGGCAGGTCAGGTGCAGTAACACGTCTGCAGGGCACTCCTTGTGCCCCTTCCCTGTGTGTGCAAACCACTTTGTCTTGCAGTTTCTTTCCTCATCTCTGCCTCTTGCGTGAGTGTCTGACTGTAGACCGTAGGTATAGAACTCTCCAGAAGCCGTGCAGACTCTCAAAATAAACACAAAGTAAGTAGCGAGAATGTGTAAGTGTTTAGGATGGTGGCCCCAGGGTCCTTGAAGCCAGGGGCCTAGGAGACACTCCCGTCTTAGCTCCTCACTGTGAAATGAGGCTCTGAGGACCTGCCGGGTGTGTGTGTGGGGGGCTCAACTGCTGAGTGATTGCATTTATTATTAAGGGGATTTTCAGATGATCCCCAGAATAGAGGAACTGGGACAGGGAACCCCCCACACAGCCTTCGTCCAGCTTCCTTGTCACATTCTGCTTAGCCAGGGTTCTGTCTAGAAGAACCTCTTCCAGCTGCCTCCTCTGGATGCTCCATTGCTATCAGTGAGAAGAAAACGGGTTGGTCACTTACTCAGCAGTAGGAGTTGCTGCTGTGGGTCAGACCTGTGGCCTGTGGGGGAGGGGGGGGACCTCTTCCAGGTGACTTCTTGCTGATTCCTTTCCTGAGGTCTGGGCAGCAGCAGCAGGAGGTCGCTGCTGAGCAGTTGCTGATAGGTTCCAGGCAGCTCACATGACTCATCTCAGGACTGTCTGAGGACTGTCTGGAAACTGGCCGATCCTGGCAGGGTCATGCCCAGGTTCCAGGAAGGGCAGTTGTAAACTTTTTTTCCCTTCCATTTCTTCTGTGTGTTTTTTTCTTTTCTTTTTTCTTTCTGGTTTAGCGCTTTCTTGGGAAAGCTCAATTCATCTCATTACAGATGAGACCAGATCCCAGGCGCCTTTGCCTGTCTAGGCCTGCGTGATTTGGACTAAGACTGTGGCAGGAAACAGGGCTGCATTTTAGCCCCAGACCTTCCAGTCACGTGAGCTCCAGCGAGGTCCTCAAACAAGCTCTTTCAGCCTCTTTAGGGTGAGGAGGCTGAGGACACTCTGTATGGG
The DNA here is from genome assembly GCF_000696425.1 of Galeopterus variegatus. NCBI lineage: Eukaryota > Metazoa > Chordata > Mammalia > Dermoptera > Cynocephalidae > Galeopterus > Galeopterus variegatus. Next base: position 38,025 of record NW_007729725.1, read on the forward strand.
GTCTCCATCGGGACTGAGCCCAGGGGCACATTGGCACTCAGCCTCACCTGCCACATGGAGCTCGGCTTTGCAAGATTGTGCATCCTGTTTTCTAACCTCATGGGGATAACCCAAGTCAGGAACTTTTGGTGAGGGGCTTTTCTGTTGTTGCCACCAACTAACTCCTATTACTGTAGAATTCATGCTCCAGCATAGTTCATCAGCCCTGACACAAAATCTGTATCCTCCCTGTCTCTTGCTGTGTAACAAGCTAACCCAAAATCCAGCAGCTTAGAGCAAGAAATGTTTCTTATTTCGCAGAGCATCTGAGGGTCAGCAGTTGGGGAGCAACTGAGTGGGGGTTTCTGACTCAGTGTCTCACGAGGCCACAGTGGACAGGTAGGCTAGGCTGTGGTTCTGCTTCCAGAATGGCCCCTCGCGCGGCTGGTGGCCTCCCCACAGGGCTGCTCGTGGCTCGGCGGCAGGAGAGAGAGGCTTTCCCACGTTCCAGACTCACCTGACCCTCCTGGCTTCTGTAAGAACAACCTCTCCTTCCGTCATTCACTGAGTGCACCTGATGGTCTCTTCTACAGGTCAGCCTCCCTCCTTTGCAGGGTCAGTGGGTACAGGAGCTGTGAGAACTCTCCTGCCAAGGCTGTGTATTAGGGTCTCATTAAACATTGTTGACCAACCACAGGGTAGGTTAGTCAGGTGAATGTCTTAGAAACACAGTCTTTTCCTGCTGCGGTCGGGGGTGACACGCTGCATTTACTCCCATGGAGTTTTGGGTTAATGTAGCTTCTTTGAGGTATAATCCACATAACCATATAATTCATCTATTTCTTTCTTTTTTGGGGGGCTGGTCAGTTTGGGTATCTGAACCCTGGACCTTGGTGTTATAACAGCCCATTCTAACCACCTGAGCTAACAGGCCAGCCTAGTTCACCCACTGATATTATCTATTGTTGTTGGAGGCTGGGGTATGGGGATCCAAACCCTTGACCTTGGTGTTAGCAGCTCCACACTCTATCAAGCAAGCTAACCAGCTAGCCCTTTTTTTGTTTTTCTTTTTGGGCCTGGCCAGTGCAGGGATTGGTAATTCACCCATTTAAAGTGTGCAGTTCTCCCCGTGCAACCACCAAAAAAGCAAAATAAAAATAAAGTGTGCTATTCACTGGCTTGTAGTATATTCAGAGTTGTGCAACCATCACCACAGCGTTTTAAAACATTCTCATCGCCCCAAAAGGAAGCCCTGTCCCCATCAGCCATCACTCCTCATCCCCTCCCCCAGCCCCTGCCAACCACGGATCTATTTTTGTCTCTGTGGATTGGCCTGTTCTGGACATTTCATGTAAGTGGAGTCACACACCGTGTGGCCTTTTGTGTCTGGCGTCTGTCACTGAGTGTGAAATTGTCTTTTATCTTTTTTTGGTGGCTGGCTAGTACGGGGATTTGAACCTGTGACCTTGGTGTTCCAAGGCTGAGCTAACCAGCCAACCCTGGCATGATGTTTTCAGTGTCCATCCACCGTGTAGCATGTGTCAGTGTGGTGTGTGTGTGTGTGTGTGTGTCTGTCTGTGCGTGTGGGGGGGCCATGCTCCTCTTGGTGGAGTGGGTGTGGCTTTTATTCAGGGCGTGTCCACTACCATCAGCAGTTGGGGAAATGTAGTTTGTTGTGGTTTTTGGATGGAGGCGTGGTGAGCACAGGACAGGAGCCCCGTGGGCAGGAGGAGGAGCGGGCATTGTTTCCAGACTGGGGATGTGCTCCTGGCCCCGCAGCACTGCCCGTTGAGGGGCAGGAGCACTGGGGGTCTCTGCCCCTTGCCTCCTCATCCTTTTCATTTCTTTGTGTGTGTGTCTTCTCTGTCAGCATTGTAGCACATGGCCGTGGTGTGCATGGAGGCGGGCATGGGTTTGGTCTGTTTCTAACCGCTGGGGGTTCGGTCAGAGGAGTTTGCGGATCCCTGTGGGGTGTTGAACTGGCATGGGGGTGAGGTGCGTGGACTCCATGCCAGGCCTTGTCCCTGCTGCCTGGTGGGGGAGAGTCTGCCGGGAAGAGTCCTCAGCAAAGTCAACGTTTCCTGCGTGGTCCAGGAAAGCTCCCAGAGCCCCAAATGGGGGTGTGTCTGGTGGTCCCTGCCCATGTGGAGGGCTTGGGAGCTGCATCAGTTGAAAGGTGGAAAGAGTGGGAAGTGGTTACCCGAGATCACCAGCTCCACAATCACACGTGGGTGGATGGCTCAGCGGCTCTAAAACTCTGTCCCTTTCTGTTTCAGGACAAACACCATGATGCTGCTCATGAAATCATTGAGACTATCCGGTGAGTCCCAGGCAACGGCTGGTGTGGCAGCCGGGGTGCAGGGGTGGGGGGGTGTCTGCAGAGCCATGAGCCAGGCCTGGCGTGCACAGACCTGTGCTCTGGCACTTGGGAGGTCTTGCAGGGGGACATTTGGAGACGGGGCGCTCAGAACTCTGGCATGAAGTCAGCCTGTCTCCTGGGGCTTTCCAGCTTGCATGTTCCCTTGATGGTCCATTCCTTACGTCAGCATCTCCCAGAGACATTGCTCTACGGATCGCAGTGCTGGTCCAGGGTTGACGAGGTGCTCGCTCTCGCAGCATGGCCTGGCGGGGCGGGTGGCTTCTTTGAGCTTTGGCTTGCTGTACAGTGGGCATTCCTGAGCTGGGGGGCCTCATCCCGTGCTTTCCTCTCTGCATCAGTCTCCACCCCTTGCATTTTGTGCTAACTCGTGCCAGCCCCTGCGGGCTGACCTGCACCTAACATGTCCCTCGACAACTTTCTGCGTGCGCATCATGTGAGCGTGCCGAGAAGCATTAGGCAGGTGACTGGGATGGCAACAGGAGAAGGCCGGCCTCTGTCCTGAGTCTAGGGGGCTTTCTCTCCATCCTGGACTTTGACAGGGCTGTAGCCATGCTGCTGCCCACTGGGAGGCCGAGGAGTGCTGCTCTTTGTTCTGGATATCCCGTGGCCAGAGGTGTTGTTTCTCCACACCCTTAATGTGTAGCCACCCCCGTGCATGCACGGCCAGGCGGTGCGTCCTGTCCTGCTCCCTGTCAGCTGGGCCACTGCACAGGGCACCCCAGCTCCCTGAGCTCCTTTGGTTTGCTCTGGGGCTAAGCAGTACCTCGCTTGCAAGGCTGTTTTGAGGACCAAATGAAGTGATTTGTGTACTCATGCAGGGTGGGCCTGACCCAGGGTTGGTGTTGAGAATTTGTTGGCTCAGTTTGATTTTTGAATTTGTTTTTAAAGAAGACTGCCGGTGAGCTAGGGGAGTATTGGAGTTGAGAGGGAGGGCTCTGGATCAGGCAGCTTGGGTTCCAGCCCCCGACATATGCTCCTGTGAACCTTCCTCTGCCTCAGTTTCTCACCTGGACAGTGAGGGGCCAGGAACATTGCTGGGCACACAGGCGGTACCAGGAGGTGGGCGCTTGGACCACCGCCCAGTGTTCAGGGCCAGGCCGCCCTTGCTTCTTATGCTGCCCGCTGGGTGTCTGTCACTCTCTGGGCTGCAGCTCACCCTTGCCAGTTGGTATGTTTGCACTCAAGGTTGTCAGTGTCTCCGTTTCTTGGGACAACCGTGAGTGTGGATGCCCTCTGGATGTAACCTGCCCTGGCTCTCTACCTGCCGGGCACATGGCCCATGCACTGAACTGGGTGTGTCTCTTTCCCTGGTTTGGTCTCGTGCCTTTTATGGATGGGGGGGGTGCCCTCCAGTTGCTGGTGAGAGTGCAGGGCAGTCTCTGTTAGACCCTCTGAGCACTGGCAAAGCATGAGAAGATAGCAGACGAGGTCCTCTTCTGCCAGCAGCACCTGAGGACAGCTCCTCTGGGTCAGGGTCTCAGCACACAAAGCGTGAGGTTCCCTCTGACCACGCTCTAGTGTTACACTTGGGGGCTCAGGTCAGCAGGGGGGATGTACCTGTTCCTGCTGGGAAGGAGCCAGGGTGGGGTGTGGAATTGGAGGCGACCCCAGGGGGGTTCTCAGCAAGATCTGAGCTGGGCTCCACATGCTCCTCCTGAGGAGTTGGGCATGTGCGCCTGTGTGAACGGGGGCTTATTTCTGGGGAGAAGATCGATAGCTTGTCCTGAGGTAGTGGGAGTCCAGGGTGGAATACCTGGGCCTCTGAGTGTGTGGGCAGGCCCTCCGAAACTGACATCTCCTGTCCTGAGACTCCGTTTCCTCCCTCTGCATCACCAGCACCGAAGCAGCTTCCTCAGAGTTGGACTCCACAGGCCTCTGTCGTTTTCACTTGCTCCAGGAGTGTCTGTGGTGTTCTTGCCACACAGCAAACACTGTCATTCTTTACACGACTGGTGTTTCAGAACCAGGTGGTGTAGGTCTTCCAGCATGTGGCTCTTTTTTAAAGACAACTTTGGGCTGGCCGGTTAGCTTGGTTAGAGTGCTGCCTTGTAACAGGAGCCAAGAGTTGAGATCTCTGTGGCGGCCAGCCGCCAAAAAAATAAAAAATAAAGGTGACTTTGGCTGTTCTAGGTTTTCGACCTTTTTCAACTTCTCTTTTGTTAAAACAGCCTACTGGACTTTTATAGGTATTCCTTTGAGTCTGCAGTTCAGTTGGGGAGAAGGACCTTTTTTTTTTTTTTTTTTTTTTTTTTTTTAAAGATGACCAGAAAGGGGATCTGTCAGCACCACGCTCTCCCAAGTGAGCTAACCGGCCATTCCTATATAGGGATCCGAACCCGTGACTTGGTGTTGTCAGCACCACGCTCTCCCAAGTGAGCCACAGGCCGGCCCCAGTTGCTAATTTTTTTATTATTATTATTTTTTTTCTTTTTCCATGTCCGGCAATGGATCGCAACCCTCAGTGTTGCCCCCGCACCGGACCGGATACCGGCAACGGGATTGCAACCCTCGGTGTTGCTCCCGCGCCTCGCTCAGCCAGTGAGCGGGAACCGGTCTGTATGTGGGATCCGAACCCTCGGGCGGGAGCGCCACTGCGCTTCCCAAGCGGCGCACTGTCCAGTGCGCCACCCAGTTGCTAATATTTTTAAAGGATGTTTCTGTCTGTGTTCATAAGGGACGTGGGTCTGCAGATTTCCTTTCTTGTAACAACTTTACCTTTACAACCTTTTGTGTTCTCTGGTTTGGTAGCAGGGTAATGCTGGCCTCATTAAACTATGAAAAGGGGTTTTTTTTTTTTTTGTTTGTTTTTTCCCCTTTTTGTCTTTTTTCGTGTCCAGCAATGGATTGCAACCCTCAGTGTCGCACCCATACCAGACCGGGACCGGCAACGGGATCACAACCCTCCCTGTCGCACCCGCACCTCGCTCAGCCAGTGAGCGGGAACCGGTCTGTATGTGGGATCCGAACCCTCGGCGGGAGCGCCACCGCGCTCCCAAGCGACGCACTGTAGCAGTGCGCCACCGGGCCGGCCCTGAAAAGGTTTTTGTAGGAATAGTGTTAGGTTGTCTTCAGTGTTGGGTTGAGTTCACCAGTGAAGCCACCAGGGCCTGGAGTTTTCTTAGTGGGAAGGTATTCGATTAGGAGACCAAGTTCTTTAAAAGGCATAGAGCTCTTGAGAAGTTCTGTTTCTTCTTGTGACAGTTTTGATGATTTGTGTCCTTCAGGGAATTTGTTCATTTCATCTAAGTTGTTGAGTGTATTGGCCTGCCATTTTTCATAATGTCCCTTATTGTCCTCTTTTTAGCTGTAAGGTCTGTGGCGATGACTCCTCTTTCTTGATTTTTTCGTGATTGTATCAGTATCGAGTAAGGGTTAGAAGTTGTGATTGGTTGGTGTATTTTCCTGTCTCGTTTTTTCCTTGTAGTGTGTTTGTTGAAGCTCTGTTGTTTGTTTTAGAATTAGTTAATTCTTCAAATAATAATTCTCTTTGTTTTTTAGTTGAGAAGTTGTGCTCTGATTGGTGCCAATTGGTTCCCTAGACCCTGTGACATGTGGATTTATTCATCTCCCGAGAACTGACATTGTTTGACCCTGAAGCCACATGAAATCTGTGTAGTTGGGCCGAGCCCGTGGCGCACTTGGGAGGGTGCCGCGCTGGGAGCGCAGTAGCGCTCCCGCCGCGGGTTCGGATCCTATATAGGGATGACCAGTGCGCTCACAGCGCTCACTGGCTGAGCGCGGTGTGGCCAGTCTCAAAAAGGACAAAAAAAAAGAAAAAAGAAAAGAAAAAAAAAATCTGTGTAGTTCACAGCACCATAAACTTAACAGCATTTATTTTGAAGTAATACCTCCGTTCTCTCTCACGTTTTGAGCGGAGTAATGGGGATATTGTTTTTACACCTTAGTGAACAGTGTTTAAGAAACTGAGTATAAAAAGTGGAGCACAAATAAATAGCAGTCACTGTTGTCCCTGCTTTTCCATTGCAGATGGGTCTGTGAAGAAATCCCAGATCTCAAGCTCGCTATGGAGAATTACGTTTTAATTGACTATGATACCAAAAGGTAAGTGCCATTCTGCCCGGGCTGCTTTCTGCACTAAAGAGGGGCTCAGTGCTTTGTGGGGATGCAGCCTATAATTACTTCTTCTTAGATGGTGCAAGCTGATCTGAAATTTCCTTTTAGAGTTGGCCGCAGCCTCCATAAAGTTATTTTGGTAGGAAATGTTTATCAAACATTGGCAGAGGCTGCCAGGGTGAGGACATAATTGGAAACTCCACATTGCGGAAACTTGAATCTGCGTGTGTGAGGTTACCCCGAGGCAGTAATGGCTCTTTTTATGGCAGGCGCCTCACTGCCAGCCGCCAGTGCTCCCGCTCGAGAGCCGGCCGCGCGCTGGTTTGGTGGCCAGTTTTGTTCAGATCTCAGCTGGGTTTCATCAGTGACTGTGTCTCCAGCCCTGTGCCTGCTTTTAGCGGTTTCCTCCGGCACCTCCTTGGTCTCAGAGGAAAGTCTTGTGGGTGGAGATGGGCAAGGCTGGCTCTGGAATGCCTGCCTGGAGTGGTTCTGTTTTTCTTTGGGAAAGAGGGAAGATATTCCAGGCTCATGCTTGTTTCAGCTCTTGGGAGGCCTCCCCTCTAGGGCTATGCTGTCAGGAGTGCAGGCAGCTCACTCTCAACAGAAGCAAGCCCAGAGAGACCCCAAAGCCCTCACAGGACCATCCAGCACAGGTGTGCTTTCCCTGATCTGACTGTTGTATATGGAAGGATGTCCTTGTCCGCTGTCCGGCATCTTCAGCCACAGTGAACACCCCGATCCTGTTCCCCTGGCCCTGAGCTTCTCCATTCCGTAGTCAGCACTCTGGCGGTGTAACAAGTAAAGCATCGAATCGTGTTCACTCCTTGTCTGGAGGTCAGCTGGCTCACACAGGGCCAGGGGTGCAGGCCTGGTGCTGCAGGCTCCAGGCCAGACCCGTCTGACCCCTGAGGTTCCACAACCCTCCTCAGCCCTGGTCATGGGCTAGGGCGGCTCGCAGGACTTAGGGAAACATTGATGTTTTCTGGTTTAGTGTAAAGGAAACCGATGCGCAGCCAGACAAGGAGGTATCCAGGGTGTGGGTTTGAGGGTCCCGAGTGTGGAGTCGCAGGCTCGATGGATTATTAACTGGGTCTCCAGCTCCTCTCCTCTCTCCTGAGGATGAGGGGAGGGGTGAAGGTTCTGAGCTTCTTGGTCAGGCTTGGACTTTGTGCTGAGCAGCCCCCATCCAGGAGCCACCAAAAGTTGCCTCATTAGACAAGGTGTTGTTCCCACTGCCCAGAAGAGTCTGAGGCATTATGAGCTCTGTGTCAGGAACCTGGATGAAGACCAGACATTCAAGTCTCACGGCTCCTCGGGGTGGGGGCGTGGGCATCAGGCAACCCCTTTGGTGTCATCCGCAGGGTCAGCTAAGCTGCTCCTTCGGTGTGTGCCAATGGTTTGGGTGCCTGGCTGTGAGCAGTGAGGGTTTGGGGATGACGCTTGGCTCAGCCGGTGTTTGAGGTCTTTGCCCTTTGTCCTTGATGGGCTTATAAAAGGCAAGAGAGGGGAGTGGGGATCAGGGCCACCTCCGGGTCAGGCATGCAGTGGGAGATTCTTGTTCTCTCTCCACGTCCCAAGCAGCTGGCAAAGTGAGATGACCAGTGGGGTCAGCACCAGGGCCAGGTTGGTAGTCACCCTGAGGACAGGCTTCTGTGAGGGACAGAGCTCAGGACAGCCCCCGCATGTCAGTTCCTCTGAGCATCCACACTTGCACGTCCTTCAGGAAAATGCCTCTTGCAGGGCATGTCCAGAGGCCTTGAGTGGGTTGTCAAGGTCATGGTGAGACTTAAAGGTTAGAATATGTAAAATAAAAATGGAAACAGTGCCTTTCCTGTTCTCCCTGACAACTGCATGAGGAAGTAAGAGCCTGAGGATTGGGTCTGTTGTTTTGTCTGTCTTTCCACCTTGCACACTGGGGGGCAGGCCCAAGTGAGGGTGTCTACCACAGACAGTGAGAGGGCGTTGCCTAACCCTATTGGCACCTAGCGCAGCGAAGGACACGGCAACACCCTGGGTATTGCATGGTCCCCTCGGCCATGTGTCCTGAGCCCCTGCAGAACAGACAGGCTCCTCTGTGCTCCCGGATGTCTTGTCTCAGTGTGGTAGAGCTCCTCAAGGTGGTGGGGCTCTGCCGGTGTCCTGTCATCTGTGCCCCTGTTTGCTGTGGTTGAATTCTCTTGCCTTCCGACCGTAGCTGCTTTTCAAGGAAACGGGGAGCCTGTCCTGTGGAGGCCTGGTTTTGGTTTTGTTCCTTGTGTTAGAAAGGGAAACACGACCTCATGTAAAACAGACGCCTGGCTAGCTCAGGGCAGGGCCGGGGACAGTGCTGGGGGAGCGTAGGACTGTGGGTGTCGGGCTCCCCTTGGGTCCCTGTGCGAGGAAGGTCCGATTATTCAGCCGGCATCTTGGAGCCTCTTCTAGGCTCCTGGTGTCCCCCGCCTTGGGGAGGAAACCGCCTACATGCATGTGTAGGTGGTATAGAAAAGCCCCTGAGCCACCGTCCCTCGCACAGGTGGTGGCTCCTCAGCCTCAGCACTTTGGACATTTGGGGCACTGCAGGTGCTGAGCCAGGTGTCCCTGGCCTGCGCTTGCTCCATGTCAGGAGCATCACCAAATGTCCCCAGGGTACAGAATCACCCCCAGGTGAGAACCACTTGGACATCGCAGATTATTCCTCCTTTGATTTTTTTCCTGCACCCTGGAAACCTTGTTACGTAGGTGGAACAGACATTATTGTCCTGTTTTGTTGAAGGGTGTTTAGCAGCCTAACGAGAGGAGTGACATTCCAGGTAGAGGCTGGCCAGACCAGGGTAGAGAGAGCAGTGAGAGAGGCCTGCCCCCGCCACCCCTGCAGCTCTTCTGAGGCCAGTATGGCTGGCCAGCACGGTCAGTCCTTGTCCTGTGGCCCGAGCTGCCCAGCTGGACACTTCCCTGCTGGGTACAAGTGAGGTGGGAAATCCTGCCTCTGCAGACCAGCAACAGCGCCTCCTGCTGTCGAGGCTGCACATCGTGGGGTCCTCTGGGAGAGCGGTGGGAGTGGCTCACCCAGCCTCCACTCCCAGGGCTGCTGGGGGTAGAAATACAGACAGCCTTGACCCGTGAACAGCACAGCTTCGAGTGTGTGGGCAGCAACACCTACATTGCGCATCTTTTTTTTCTTCTTTTTCTTTTTGGCAGCTGTTCCATACGGGGATCTGAACCCTTGACCTTGGTGTTATAACACCATGCTCTACCCAACTGAGCTGAGCGGCCAACCCCATGATAACTTTCTTAATTTCATTTTCTTTTCTCTAGCTTACTTCACTGTAGGAGGACAGTGTATAATAACATACAGAACAGGTGTTCATTGCCTTTACGTTACAAGTAAAGGTTCTGGTCAACAGTAGAGTATTAGCAGTTAGGTTTTGGGGAGTCAGAAGTTATACATGGGTTTTCGACTGCTTGGGGGGTTGGCCCTAACCTGTGCATTGTTTGAGGGTCAGCTGTATTAGAACTCCATGTTGGTGTGGTTAGGGGCTGAAGAGTAACACCCAAATAAAAACTGTCTGGGAGAATCTAGTCTCATTTAAAAACTCCTGGAGACTTTCTCCTTATGTGTCTCACACACACTGCTCATATCTTTGAACACATCAGAAGCTTTGTAAATGGTATTTGTTGGCTGAAGCCATGCTACTGTAAAAAGGGGATACGCTCTCCCCTCTGCAGAGCTGGGCTGTCAATGGAGGCCTGTCCCACCTGTCCCGCCTGTCCTGCCAGAAGCAGAGTCCCCTATTCAGAGTCTGCCTGCCGCTGGGGTGCATGTGCTTGGTGGCCCTCAGAGCCCTGGCTGCTCTCCTGCCTGGCTGAGTTAGGGCTGATGGGGGCTGTGGTGGCTCTCCCCAGCCAGGGAAAGTGAGACCCTTTAAGGCCCACTGCAGGGGGCCCAAGGTGGGTTTCTGTCCACATTTAGCTGGGTGGAGGGAGGGCGTTTTCTCATGAGTTGCTGGGGAAGCCCTTTTTCTCAACAGACACTTGCTGGGCACACCTTGACCTTGGGTTTGATCTGTGGGCCTCGACCTGTCCCGCCTGCCCATGAAGTGCATGTAGTCCTGTAGCAGAGGACTTCCTCAGCCCGAAACTCTTGGCCAAGCCTTGTTGACCATGCGTTTGCATTGGCCCCGGGGTTCCCTCACCAGGAAGGAAATCAAGGCCCTTTTGCATGGGCCACTGCTGGCCGTGGGAATGCAGCTGTGCCCATTTGCCCTTGTCCGTGTGCTCTCCCGTCCTGTGTCCAGGAGGTCCCGAACGTGCCTTTCCCTTGCCTTTCCCTTGCCTTTTCCAGCTTCGAAAGCATGCAGAGGCTCTGTGACAAGTACAACCGGGCCATCGACAGCATCCACCAGCTGGTAGGTGGGCTCCCCTCCCCGCAGGCCTGGCTCCTTGTTCGGGGCACACTCGGGTCTCATTTCACCTCCCTGGGTGGGTCTCAGCAGTGCTGGGGACCCCTTTAGAGCCCTCCAAGGGGTCCAAATGTGCAGTGTGGGGTGGGGATGGCCAACCTGGCCTGGGTGGGATATGTCCTTGGCAGCTGGGCTCCCCGAGGACCACTGAGGCAGGCAGTGGCACGTCCCTGTACCCGTGGTCCGTGGTGGAGAAGAGGGTGGTCAGCAGCCTTGCTGGAGCTGTGTGAAGACCAGCTGCTCCATGCCCTGCCCTGAGCCCGCTGTGCAGTGTCCCCCCTCCGGGCCCTTTGGCCCTGGTCAGCCAGCCCCATGGGACAGTTTGGTGATTCCAAGTTGGGGACAGTTAAGCAGGCTGTGGCACACAGCGGGCACAAAAGAGTCATTGCCTGCACCCTCCTTTCCCAGCTGTGCACTAGCACACATGCATGCTCACATGCACACAATTCTGTTTAAATTGGGAAAAATGGCCAGCATGGGGGCACTGGGGCCAAGGGTGCCTGTGGTCTGTGTGACCATGCGGCGCTGCCTGTGTCCCCAGTGGAAGGGCACCACGCAGCCCATGAAGCTGAACACACGGCCGTCCAACGGGCTGCTCCGGCACATCCTGCAGCAGGTGTACAACCACTCGGTGACAGACCCAGAGAAGCTCAACAACTACGAACCCTTCTCCCCGGAGGTGTATGGGGAGACCTCCTTTGACCTGGTGGCCCAGATGATTGATGAGATCAAGATGACTGAGGATGATCTGTTTGTGGACTTGGGCAGTGGTAAGTGTCGGTGCAGGAGCCGCTAGTCTTTGTTTATTCCAGGCCGGACCCCACGGTAGCCATGCCTTTCTGTGCAGAAGAGCTCTGTGGAGGAGTTGTGCCCTCAGCACCAGAGCTTTCAGCAGCTGGATGGGCAAGGCTCCCATTAACACCTCACCTGGGTCCCTGTCCCCTCAGCCCAGCCACTGCTGTAAATTCATCCCTGGCCTTCCTCAGACCCAGGATTCCACCCAGAGGTGGAAGAAACTGCTTGGCTCCCGCATGCCCCAAACCAAGCCTGACCTCCTTCCCTGCTTCTTGGCTGGCCCTGAGCAAGCAAGGCCTACTGGCCCTGCCCGGAGCCTTCCTCGACCTGCCACTCGCTGACCAGGCCTGCCCAGACCTATCACTCCACCTGTGCCCACGGCCCCTCCCTGTGGCAAGTGTTTCCCACAACGGCCTGGGCAGTCCTTGTAGAATCAAGGCCAGACCTGTCCTGTCCAGAGGAAAAGCCCCAGGTCTCCTGGCCCCCTTATCTGGCCCCACTTGTTCCCGACACTCCTCTCCCTCCTGAGTCTCAGTGAGTCCTCAGGGACCAGCCACCACTACACTACTGGCATTCATTCACCCCCTTCCCGCGCTCACAGCCTTACAGACTATGTTTGTGGGACATCCTCTGGACCCAAGCAGGGCTCCTGGAGGCAGGGAGACCTTGAGTGTCTGTTCAGGGCTCTGTCTGTTTCCAGCACCACTGCTGGGGCGGATTAACTCCTGATAGGACCACCCCATGGAGGTAGCAGGGCTGGTGGCATCACTGTCTGCCTAAGGGTCAGGCCATGCACAGCCCTCCCCTGGAATATCCTTGCTGTTCTCATAGTGACATGCGAGCCTTGTGCTCGCAGACTGGAACGTCCTGCCTCAAACATGACCTGGAGAGCCACCGCAGACGGACGGATATGACTGCTTTGGTGACGTCATGATTGGTTTAAGCCCTTTTTGAGTACATAGATGTGTTAAGAATGTATATACTGCAGTTCAAAAGCCAGCTTAATCATCTTTACACAGCTGTTTAAGGCTGTAGTTTTTTTATTTTAATTTTTTGGGGGGCAGTTGGTTGCAACAGGGATCCAGACCCTGGACCTTGGTGTTACAAAGCTGTGCTCTGACCAGCCGTGCTCACTGGCCAGCCTAAGGCTGTGTAATTTCTTTGTGTCTACTATCTTAGTCCTTTCCTCCTGCTGTTAACAAAATACCTGTGACTGGGTAACTTACAAGCAACAGAAATTTATTTCCCGTGGTTCTTGGGACTGGAAGTCCAAGATGAAGGAGTGACAGGGTCAGTGTCTAGTGAGGGTCTGGCCTCTGCTTCCAGGATGTGCCTTGAACATGCCTCTTCACATGGTAGAGGCGGGAGGCAGGGGGGCCAGGCTTGTCCCCTCGACTCCTGTTACAAGGTGCTAATCCCATCTCTTGGCCTAATCACCTCCCAAAGGCTCCAGTAAATCCTGTTGCGTGGGGGGTTACGTGTCAATGTGAATTCTGGAGGGCGCACACATTGAGACCACAGAATCTACTGAAAGGCTTGTCCTTTATAGATAAAGTCCTGGTGTTGTTGTCATGCCCAGCTCTGGCCACCTTCACCTACATGTCCCTAAATAGTGTGTGTTCAACATGGAAAGTCGGGCAGCTGAGGCACATTCCTGGATGTGCAGAATTGACTGGACACAGGAGAGTTGGCTCTGAAAGCCCCTGGTGTTCATGCTGCCTCTACCCTGACCGTGCTCTGACGGTGCCTGTGGTTTGCTTTGCCCAGGCCCTGGGCTGACGGGCTTGCTCAACGGGCTGTTTGTTGATGCTGTGAAACAACTGTGGTTTAAAACCCCCAGTCCATCCTGTGGGATTGTCCCTGCTGCCTCTACAGTCCCAGCTCAGGCCCCATCCAGTCACGTGGATGAGCTTTCTTGAGGCACATTCATATTTGATCAGCTGCACCACTGTGTGTCTCTGCACTGCACTAGTAACCTGGGGGTAATTTGGGGTGGATCGGAGCCTTTCCAGGCACTGCTGAGTCTCACGAAGTCACATCTGTGTGTGAACAGTTAACTCCACGTAGGCCCGTGACTAGGGATGGATTCCAGTTGTGGGGGCCACGGAGTGGCGTCATGGGTGAGGAGATGTGTTGGCTGTCTCCTCGTGGGGCTCTGCTTGAGTCTAGCTTGTTGGAGGTGTCCTAAACGACCTCATAGAACATGGCATGTCTTTGTGCAGACTACTGGCCTCTGCCTATTGACTTCAGAGTGGCCCTTGTCCTCCGCTCTGGGGTGGGCCTCCCTGGGTGGTGTCCCCGGGTGATCTGAGCTGCTTCTGGGTATGGATCTGGCATCTGATGTGTCTCTCTCTGATTGAAGGTGTGGGCCAGGTTGTGCTCCAGGTTGCCGCGGCCACCAACTGCAAACATCACTATGGCGTTGAGAAAGCGGACATCCCAGCCAAGTACGCGGAGGTGAGTGGTGCTGGGGGGCTGGTGCACGTGTGTGTGGCACGTGCATGCGTCTGAGGTGGGACATGCTCAGAGAGGGCCCCTCCTGTCTGTCCTGGCTTCCCGTGTTCGTAACGGGCTGTTTGATTCTTCCCTTCCAGACCATGGACCGAGAGTTCAGGAAGTGGATGAAATGGTATGGAAAAAAGCATGCAGAATACACAGTGAGTGCCCTCGCTCCGTGCCCTGCGGCTTCCGTCGCCTGCTCACGCCCTCTCTGATTCCGTCCTCTTCTCTGGTCCCCTCTCCTTTCTGGCCACAGTCGAATGACTGTCTCCCTGTGGATTCCCTTCTGGAGCTCATGGGGGCCACCTGCGCATGGGAGCCTCTGTCGGCCTCTCCCTTCCCATCCACTCCAGTGTGAGCCCTTTGCCCTCACGCAATGTGCAGGGACACACGGCCGGTGGGTGCAGAGGCCACCTGGGTGCTGGCCTCATGGTGTCCTGGGGCAGCCCTGTCATTGTTTGGAAGTCCCCCACTGCTCCCTGTCCCATCCTCCTCTCGCAGGGCCGCAGTTCCTGTGCTACACACTCTTCGTTGACAAGGTGGCAGGCGTGGGGTGGGCCCTTTTGTTTCCTGGTAGTGTCAGGAGCACTTGGGGCTCCCTCTGAGAAAGCTCTTTCCTCAGTGAGCCGTGAGACTGCACATGTATATGGCTGTGTGCATGTTGCTGCACATCTTCCTCTTACCTGTGGCCGGCGGAGTGGCTGTGGGGACAGACGTGGGTGGGAAGGTGTTGCTTTGTAGGAAGCAAAGGTCGTCTTCATGGTTTGGGTATGTTAACTATGTGGACAGAGCTTCCAGGAGTAGAGAATTCCTTTGTCCGCTATTGATTCCTGCTTTGTACTAAATTCTCGTAAATTATCTGGAGCTCTGCGTGCCTGCCACACACACGTGAGCTGGCAGACCACAAAGGCAATGCTGTGGGGGTGGCATTGTAGATATGTGCTTTCCTTGCACAGACATTGCTGTGTTCTGGACTGTGCTGCTCCCTTCTCCCGACCTTGAGTGTTACAGCCACACGCACGGTGGTGGAGGCCAGACCAGCATGGGTTCCACCTAGTTCCAGCGGCCAGTCCTATTGCTGCTGCCTCCAGGAGGTTTCCCAGAACCACCCCCTTCTCCCTGTCATGGTGACCAGCTCAGACATGTCTCCCATGGGGTGCTGACTGTTGAGTTGCAGCCGCGTGTGTGATTGTAGGTTGGAGAATTGATCGGGGCATGGGGGGACTGGGACAGAACCTGAGTGTAGAGTGGGACTCACCCCACGGCAGGGAGGGGAGAGGCTGGCCCCTGTGTGGCCATCGCTGTCCTGACAACTGTTGGAAATGCTGGATCCAGGTTCCTGCCACGGGCAGGTGAAGGCACCAGGGATCAGTAAACTGTTCAGTCGCCGAGCCTACCAGGACTGATACTAATCCTAGCTGTCAGCAATGACCCAGTCAAGAATGGACCCTTCAGCCCTGTTTGTAGTGGCAGCAAAACCAAACCGTCAAGAGTCCCATGGTAACTTGGCTCTCGCTGTCCAGAAGGACAGTGGGCAGATGGGCTCTCGGCTCATCCCCAGGTGCTGCCCACCCTATTGCTGTCCCCTCCCTTCAGACTTTTCTACAGTTATTGAACCAGTAGTCATAAGTTACACTAACTAAAGTCTGTAGTTTATGTCAGGGTTCACTCTTGGTGATATCTGTTCTGTGGGTTTGGACATGTGTCCACCGTCAGTATCACACGGTAGTTTCAGTGCCCTAAAATCCCCTGTGCCCATCCTTTTTATCCCCCATCCCATCCCCTGGCAACCACTGATCTCTTACTGTCTCCATAGACCTGCCTTTTCTAGAAGGTCCTGTAGTGGCAATCACACAGTGTGTAGCCTTTCCAGATTGCCTTCTTTTAGTTAGTAACATGCGTTTAAGCTTGCTCATTATCTTTTCCTGGCTGGAGACCTCGTTTCTTCTCATCACGGCATAATACTCTTGTCTGAGTGCACCATGATTCATTCATCCATTGACCAGTTGCAGGACATCTTGGTTGCTTCCAGATTTGGAAGTTGTGAATAAAGTGGCTCTAACCATCCTTGCGCACATCATTGTGCAGCTCCCGTGGGTAAATACCGAGAAACCTGATTGCTGGGTCTCATGGTGAGAGCATGTTTAGTTTTGTAAGAAACCGCCTGTCGGGCCTCCCTGAGCCAGAGGCCGACAAAACCGAGCGGGAAGAGACCCCGGTCCAGCCGGGGGTCCCTTGTGGGGCTGAGCGGGATGATGAGTGTCGCTGGTACGGCCCTTCCCCCCCAGGACCTGCCTCCCCGGGGGCCCAGAAAGAACACCACCGAGCCAGGAGAGTGGTCAAAGCCGGAACTCCGTTTATTTGCAGGGCAGCACAGCTAATATAGGGAAAAAGGGCAGGGCGGGGTTTGATATGAGAGATCAAGCAAAGAGCCAATAAGAAGGGCTTAAAAGGATAGGGTGAGGTGGTGGGGAGGCTTTACGCGAATACGGAACTAAAGTTGCTGAATCACTGGGACCCGGAAGGGCGAGGCTGGCAGCTACGTGCCGTTGAGCGCTAGTGAAATGGTGGCCGCGGAGCGCATGAAATGGCGCCCGTGCGCGTCAGGGCGCATGCGCGCAAAGTTATGCCCAACAACCGCCAAACCATTTTCCAACACGTCTGTTCCATTCTGCGCTCCCCGCAGCCGTGAGCGAGGGCTCCTGCTGCTGTGTGTCATCGCCGGTGGCTGATGCTGTCAGCGCTCAGGAACAACGTGGTTGACATTCGTATGTTAACCTCATGTCCTCACACCTTGCTATGACGTTAGTTCCAGGAGTTTTTTTGTCCATTCTTCTGGGTTTTCTACGTAGGCAATCTTGTCACCTATAGACAAAGACAGTTTTTGTTTTGTTTTGTTTTCTGGTCTTGTTGCATGAGCTAGGACTTCAGTGTGACATTGGTTGGTAGGGATGAGGGGGGCCTTGATTGTGCTGTTCGAATTTCTCACTGGTAAGTATGACGTTAGGTACGGGTATTTTTTGGATGTTCTTCATCAAGTTGGGGAAGTTCCCTCTATTCCTAGTTTGCTGAGCATTTTTATCATGAATGGGTATTTGGTTAGATTTCTCTGCATCTGTCGATATGATCATGTAATTTGATTCTTTGGCCTCTCGACGTGATGGATGATGACTGTGGACCTGGCCTTCCCCATGTTCCTGGCCTGTGATTCTGCCTGTGCATTGTTGGGTTCCGTCTGCTGATGTTTTGTGGAGGAGCCTTTGCATCTGTGTCATGAGTGATGTTGGTCTCCACTTTTCCTTTTTTGTGGGGCCTGGTGTGGTTTGGTTCGGGCAGTGCTGGTTTCCTCCAGTGAGCTGGGACGCTCACCTCTGCTCTGCTCCATTTCCATTGCCCCAGAACTTGCACATCCAGGGCCGCGGGCCCCGCTCTCTTGCCCTTTTTCTCAGTGAAAGCCTCTTTTGGAACCCTTTCCCCTCAGCAAAGCTGGGGTTGGCTCTTTTGATCTCTCTTGTCCCTCCTGTGTCTGAGGTTCTTTGGCGTCTGTTGTTCAGGCTGACCAGGTACTAAGCCCAGTTGGTTTTCATTTGTTTTTTGTTTCCAGGACACCTTCCTGCCCGGGGATGGTATCTGCTCGCACTCCAGCTGAAAGTTCCCCCGTGGGTCACCCTTTTCCTAAGGCTTTGCAATCTCCTAAAATGCATGCTATTAGATTTAGAGAATGTACCAGTCAGCCTCCAAAAGAAAGGAAAAATGTGTCATGTTCCTGGTGGGAGATCCAAGCAGTTCCAAGCACATAGAGTAAGAGTTGTCCTTGTCACGATTCCCAGAAACAGCCCAGACTGGTCTGTGCGTGACCTTCGGTGGTTTATCCCGATGCAGTATGAGCTCCTGGCTGGTCCTCACGGCCAGGGGAGGAGGTGGAGTTGGGGGAAGGCTAGAGGGGGTGTCCCGGGGCTGGTCCTTCCTCACCTTCTCCTCCTGGGGCTCAGTGCCATCCTGGTGGGATTTGGGGTCCCAGAGGCACTGCTTGCGTGGAGCTGTTTTCATATTCAGAGAAAGAGACACCATTCTTCATGGCCTTGGTGACGGGTGTCAGAAATGAGCACACAAGCATCTGTGCCAGCTGTGCCTCCAGCATCCGCTCTTGAGCGTCCCATTTAATAGCCAGCCGCTCTGCAGAAGGGTGCAGTGAGAGTCTTTGTCCCGACTGCTTTAATGCCCAGTTGTGGCGGGAGCCTGTGTCCTGATATTTGAAAAATTCTCCGAGCAGCTTTCTGTGGTTTTGACGCGGCGCCTGGTTGGCAGGCTCCAAGTGCTCCTTCCGTTACTCAGGGAGTGAGGCGGGAGAAGGCCGGCCAGAGCCTAAAAATAGCTCAGTGTGCTGCTGCAGGCGGCCTGGCCCTGTGCTTCCCGACTCTGTGCTTCCCGACTCTGGCCCCGTCCAAGCTGTCAGCTCCTAGGAGGCCGGGGCTGCCAGCCCGTAGCCCTCACCCGGTCAGAGCTCCCATCCACTCCTGCTCCCTTGGCTTCTGCCCGTGTGTCCCCGTCTGTTCTGTAGGGGCCCTGGAGCCAGCTTTGGTCAGAAATCAGTCCAGGCTCTCCTCTGTGCTGTTGGCGCCTAGTGATGGGCCTGGTACACAGCAGGTCTCTTGACTCCAGAGTGTTTCCTCCAGCACCTGGGGTGGCTGTGTAAGGGAGGCCCCAGGCCGCTGTGGACCTCCCTCTGCAGGGCACTTTCTGGTACTCTGCGCAGGGGCTGTGCTGTGTTTGGAGGCGCTGACAGATCTTGAACTGGCCTTGCTCTGGGTTGAGTTCACCATGGCCTGGCTGAGGTCACGCGGGCAGAATGACAGAGCCACAGAGATCCGCAGCATGGCTGCTGGGTGGTGAATGTTCTCGCCCATTCTCTGGGGTGTTTCCAGCCTTCTCTGTTGGGTGCTTCATGGAGGGTGGGCTTCCCTAATGGCACGGGGTTCGCTTCTCTGCTTGAGTTGGTCCTTCTCTCTCCTGCTGGCTGTGGCCTCTGTGTGGAGGACATGCGCACTCTCAGGGCTGTGTGGGGTGGTGTCCTCCCTGCCTGCCCTCTGGCTTTCCCAAGGTCCCGCTGTGGGGCCTGGAATATGCGCGCATCTTTCCAGATGCCATCAGCTCAAGCACACTTGGCCCGCGATTCAGACACGATTCAGCCAGGTCGCTGTGCCCAGGTAGTCATGCTCTGCCTATGCAGGACAGAGCTGGGCAGGGCCTGCGGGAGGAACAGAGCTCATGTGTGAGGCCACAGACCAGTGGTGGTGCCATGGTTTGAAACAGCGTGGCCTGGAGGGTTAGGGTTCCAACTGGACAGGTGGTCTTTGAAGGGGAGAGAGGCCACATAAGGAAGAGCCTGAGGCACCTGTGTTGGGGTCCCAGAACCACCCCAGGCACTGAGTTCTACTGGGAGGGCTCCTGGGACTCAGCACAGGTTGTCCACCTGGCTGTGGCTTATTTCGGCAAAAGGATGCAGAGCAGGGTTGGCTCAGGGAAAAGGCACATGAGGTGGACTGGCGGGTAGTCCAGACGGTGTCTTCCAGAATCCTCCCCCAGGGGAATTGCGCAGGATGCGCTTCCTCCTCAGCAACTGGCTGTGGTGACACATGTGAGGTGTTGTCCCAGGGAAGCGCACAGAGACCCAGCCCCTCTTGGGGGTTTCTTGGGGGTGGGTCACGCAGCCCCCCTGCCTGCCTGGCAGGTGTGAGAGTCCAGAGTCCAGAAGGAAGGCAAGGTTGAGCTTAAACCATACTGTTTGCATGGACAGTGTAGGCCCAGGAACCCCTCTTGCCAGAGAGGGTGGGGCCCTCGAAGCCCAGGTTCCCAAAGCCAACCAGGGTGGGCCTTACAGCTGCCATTTTAAGGATGCAGCCTCGGGCCATGGGGCCGACTCTGTTCTCCAAGACTTGGGACTTTCATGCTAAATCCTGTTAAGTCCCAGGCAGACCCAGAGGAGGCGGTCACCCCATGGGCACCGCGGGGCAGGGGGCTCTTTCTCTCACGAGGGTCAAATGATGCAGATCACATCTTTTATAAGCTGTAAAGGTAGCGTGTGTCAGAGCTTCGTTCCTGTTCATGGCTGAGTGATGTTCCAGTGTGTGGATGGACCGCGCTGTGTCTGTTCATCCGTCAGTGGACATTTGGGCTGCTTCCACATTTTGTGTGGTGTGAGTTGTGCTGCCTGCTGCAGACATTGGCCTATAGGTTCTTGTGTGGATGTATGTTCATTTCTCTCAAGCATGTACTTAGGAATGGAAGTGGTGGTGTTTTTGAAGAATTATAAAACCAGATTTCTTGGTTTTCTAAATGTTACAGCTTTGAGCAATTAGGACAACTAATAAGAATTGTTTTCTCTTTGACAGGCCTTGGCCTTAAGGAGGCAAAGTGGCATTAGTCGGCCGATAGGAGTGAGCGCAGGCCCCTGGGCTGAGAGGCAGCACTGGGTTAGGAAGCACGTCCGCAGAGCTTCTGTGTCCCCGCAGGCGGCCTCCCCTTCTCTGCGTGCCGTTTTGCTGTGGGCAGTGGAGGAGGGATGAGGTTGGCCTTGGTGGCTTCCCGGCCATGTGTAGTATCTGCAGCCTGTCTGGGGCCTGTGCACATCCTGCACTCTGCAGTGGGGTTGTCTATGCCTGGGGCGCCCTTGCTGGCAGGCCCTGGCCCCGGGGTGAACATGCCTCACTTTCAAGCTCTTGTGAGAAAGTGCTTGGACACAGCGTCGTGGCTTTCCAGCGTGTTCTTCGTGTGGCTGTGTCCACTTTCCACCCCTCCTTCCTAGCTCTGTCCTCCTCAGATGGGACGCTATCACCCTCAGCCCATCCTGGCTCCACGCCGTGTGGTCAGACCCTGCTTGGGGGATCTCCTGGTCTCAGCTCAGTCCTCCGGCCGCCCCTCCTGGCGAAACTGATTGCTAGCAGCACCCCAACTTCTCTTGCCTGCCCCCCCCCGTCAGCGACCCTGAACGTAGTTCACCTTTCCTTTCTCACAGGGCTCTGGGCGGGGATGGGCACAGACCCCAAGGGAGATGCGCAGGAATTAATGTCTCTTCTCATTTTCTGTCTTCCAGCTGGAAAGGGGCGATTTCCTCTCTGAAGAGTGGAGAGAGCGGATCGCCAACACAAGGTATGGCCGGACGTGGGTGATCATGGGGCAGGTGCTGGGCATTTTGTTGCCCATGAGGGTGTGCTGGGGACTGGGACGGCCCGTCGCTATCCTGCTGGCTGTTGCACTTTTCGATCGGGTGGCCTTGCTGTCAGGTCAAGCTGGGGTAGGAGGAGTTGGAGCTTCCCTTCTCTCCCTGGGTGCCTCCTGCTCATGTCAGGGTCTCCCTCCCAGAGCACAAAAGCCCATCGGGTGTTCTGCAAGCCAGGCCAAGGGGCCTGCAAAGTGCAGCTGCCACGTGGGGGACCCCCAGAGCCCCTGTCAACCCCACAGACCAGACCCTGTGGACAGTGAGTCAGGCCCCTGCAGCTGTCTGCACTGCCTGCCCAGGTGCTCGTCCTTGTGGCCTCAGTCCTGAACGCAGGGCCCGGTTGCCGTCCTAGCCCAGCCTCTTCTGGCGTTCCTTCCCTCCCCCCACCCTGGGCTGGGTCTTGGGTCTGCCCAGTTCTTCCTTCTCCCCTTCTGGAGTGGGCTCCTTGTGCCCAGTGGAGGGAGGGGATGCCTTGTCCATACACTCGCGAGATGCTCCCAGCCCTGCTGTCCACCAGCTCCTGAAGCTGTGTCTCAATCCCTCCCGCCCGGTGTCCTGTTTGTCCTGGGGGCTGATTGCTGCCGAGCATGCTGCTGGTGACCTCCTTGGAAGCCAGGTGTTGCTGGCAGGACTTGGCTCCAGAAGTACCCTACTGGGCCTGCAGCAGGAACATGGGGCCTCCGGGCCTTGTGTGGCAGTGCTGGAGTGTGCCGCACCCACAGTGCCCTCCCTGGGCAGAGCCAGCCAGCTCACCGGCAGTGGCTCCTCAGCTACAGCTGGATCTCCCAACTTTTCTTCCCCACTTTCCTTCTAGGTGTTCTGTATTTGTTTGGTTTCTGTCACTTATGACAGAACACCTGAAAGTGGGTAATTTATAAAGAAACAGAATTTATTTCTTACAGTTTAGGAGACTGGAAGCCCAGGGTTGAGGGAGAAAATAGGGATTTTTCTTTCAGAGTTTCTGTTTTTGGTTTCCTGTGAGGATTTTTCATTTGAGTCGGGTACCTCCAGGTGCTCTGTCCTTCTCTTGAGAGTCATGGGATTCCCCCAGATGTCCCTGTTGAACAGGGTCAGTGATCCTGTTGCAGGTGGTAGGTAGAGCTAGGAGCGGGGGGTGGGGGTGGGGGTGGGGGTGGTACAGCAAGGCACCCTCCGGGGGGTGGGCCTGTGACACTTGCCAGGGCTCATCAGCAGCGTCCAGTTTGTGGTTTCAGTCTTGTAACCCTGTTAGAAGCCACGGGAGTTTCTGGCCTGTGGCGGACTCCAGAGCTCAATGTGGGCTCCCCACGGCCTTTGCTTCAGAATACACTCCAAAGAGAATGGGCTTTGGTGGTGACAATCAGAGTGCACCTGGCTTCCTGGGCATGGGTGTCACTTCTGGGTGTTGTCTGGGGACTGCCAGCCCTGTACCTCGCCTTGGTTTGTTTTTTTACTTATTTTTGTCTGGAATGTGCCAGAGTGTGGCTTTTGGAGGTGGGCCTTGTGGAGTGTCCTTTCCTGGTAACACCAGTCCCTGGGGGCTTGCCCCTCCTCTGACGGCTGCGGCCCCCTGGATGCAGCCAACGTTCTCACATCCAGCCTTCTGAGCTCTGTCCCTGAGTGGGGACAGTGGGCAGCCCCGGGACCCTGGCCAGAGGAGGATGGTGGGCCTGGGACTCCCCCCCATGCTGGGTTCCTGTGAGAGCGTCCTCTGTTTATCTAGCCTGGTCATGGTGTCTGTCAGACAGTACCCAAGGATGCCCTGATTATGGCCGATGGACATACTTTTAGTTTTCTTTTCTGTGTCTGTCTTGGGCATTCTGCTCCTGCCAGGCCTTCAGAATCCCACCTCGTTCATGGCTTTTCGGCTTCTCTCTTTTCACCTAATGCGCACTGCTAGCGAATGTCAAGACTACTTGATTTTAAAACTATCGAGATTCATAATGGGTCCCTGGCTGTGGAAATCAGCTCAGTGTTTTCTGTCACGTGGAAAAGAGGCATTGTAGGGACCCTGAGACCCAGGTGCAGCTCTTTCTGTTTGCATCTGGAGGCAGAGGAGGCGGGACGGGCGGGGCATCGGCCAGGGCTGGCGTATGCTCTGGAATTCTGTGCACGTGTGGAAACAGAACCTTCGTTTTACTCAACCAGAATATTATTTTGCAGTGTTATATTTGTGAATAACTTTGCCTTTGGTCCTGAGGTGGATCACCAGCTGAAGGAGCGATTTGCAAACATGAAGGAAGGTAACGTGCTCCGCTTCCCCAGCCCTGTGATCTGTCACAGGAAGTGTGGTCTGTAGAGAGACCCCCACGTGGGGTCATGCAGAAGGCAGCTCGGGCCTGGGCGTGTCGCTGTGCTCTTGATGCTCACACGCCCTCGGTAAGTTTTCTTACTGAGCAGAATGAGGGAGAATGTTAAATAGTTCCACAGAAGCTCAGAGCCCCCCTTCCCGGAGGTCTGCCATGTAACTGTGGGATGCTGCTCGATGATGATGTGAAACCACAGCTCTGTTTCAGGAGCAGGAGAACCCGCTCCTTCTGGATCCGAATCTTCCAGTGGAGGGCTGAGTGCTGCAGTCTTCCAGCTGCCTCACCCTGACTGTGCAGACCCCAGCACCACCACCCTCTCGAGGAGGACCTGTGGCACGTTTGGGCCAGGGCTGTGGGCTGTGAGGTTGACTTGCAGCAACTGCGTTCAGCCATCGGGGCCCGCGGCCAGCAGCACACAGTCCACCTGCAGCTCCTGGGCTCTCTAGGGCCCAGACAGTGAAGCCCTGTGGATGCAGACAGGGTCAGAGCTGTGCCCGAGCTAGTCCCCAGTCCTCATATGAGACGGCAGGAGCACCGGCCCCCATCTCTCAGTGCCATCCCTCAGAAAGCACCACTTCCTTCTTGTGCCAGTCTGAGTGGCTTCCACGTCCAGCTCCTTATCTCAGTTCCAGGGCGGCCCTGAGGCAGAGTGTCAGGGTGCTCCCAGCCCAGGGAGGCCTGGCTCCTGGTGGCATTTCCACTCTGCCTCCTGCCCGTGTTACCAGCACCATGCTCCAGCCATGTAAGCTAGTCAGCCAGCCCCGGGTGCCGTTCTTAACCCCCAAGGCCAGGCGAGGGAAAGAGGCAGGGCTCCCCCATTTTTGTTGTCCAATCGACGGGTAGATGGGAGAGTCGAAAGGCTAAGCCAGCCAGGCCCAGATGGTCTCAACTGCCTTCTGCACCAATGCCCTGCGTCCTGGGGGGCTGGGGTGTGTGCATCCCTGTGTGGCTGAACCCTGTGTGTGTGCGTGTGTTGGGGGGGGGGTCGTATTGTTCCTGAGGTATTTTATTTTATTTTATTTTGTTATTATTATTTTTTTAAGATGACTGGTAAGGGGATCTTAACCCTTGACTTGGTGGTGTCAGCACCACGCTCTCCCAAGTGAGCTAACCGGCCATCCCTATATGGGATCCGAACCTGTGGCCTTGGTATTATCAGCACCACACTCTCCCGAGTGAGCCACAGGCCGGCCTCTGAGTTATTTTAAAACTATCATCTGCAGGTGCTATGCTGCACCCTTCAGCCATCCTCAGGCCTCTCCCGAGGCCTCAGGGCTGCCTCCTCCATTATGGTCACACTATGGGCACACCTGAGGAGAGGCCCTGCCCCTTGCCACAGTTCACTTCCCCGCTGCCCCAGGGTTGCTGCCCATGGCTGTCTCCCCAGCATTGTAGCCCACATCCCTGCGTGGCCCTTGGGTAGTGGCCACTGCAGTGACTCACTCTGTGTGGCTGCTACTGACCTGAATCTACAGTTCAGTTTTGTTTCTGTCTGTGTGGGCTTTGGGGCATTGCTCTTCGTACCTCTCAGACTGTACCTCTGAGCATGTAGAACATTTGCTCGCAGACCAAGGTCCATGGAGATAGGGCACCCTCCCCTCCCCTCCAGAGGCGTGCCAAACTCCTGCTTTGTCCGTGGGTTTTCCTAAGAAGCAGCTGTATACACACTGGCCTGCCCCCTCTGTCTTCCCCTAACATTAAATGAGGTGCCGCAAGCCGACTCCTCTTCTGGCTGCATCTTCCTCCCTGTGTGGCTGTATGGGGTTTTCCATGGCCCAGGGCTGAGCCACTGCCATCTGTGGAGCTGCCTGGGGATTGGAGTCAGGGTCAATGCCAGGGGGAGTTTGGGAGAACTTGAGAACACGTTTAAGAGGAAAGTTATTTGTAGGGTACGCTTGAACATGGAAGGCATTATATAGTTTGCTCTTACTTGTAGGCAGATGGACAGGACTCTTGATTTTTGTGTTTTCAGTGCACTCATTTCTTCTTTTGTAACTTTTTCTTCTTCCTCTGAGCTTCGTTTTCATTTTGTGTGTGTACAGTGAGTCCCCCATGAACAGCAGTAATCAGTTTTTGTTTTTCAGGTGGCAGAATCGTGTCCTCAAAACCTTTTGCACCTCTAAACTTCAGAATAAACAGCAGAAACTTGAGTGGTAAGAAACTCTCATGTTTCTGAGTTGTTAATACAGATAATTTTAAGCATCTGATATTCATTAGTGTAGAGCTTCTCCCCCTCAGAACTGGGGACAGTGGGTCCAGGTAACTCTCTGTGGTGGGGCGTCCTGGGCAGTGCAGGTGCTGAGCAGTGTCCCTGGCCTCCACCCGCTCTGTGCCAGTAGCACCCCCAGTCGTGACAACCACATATGTCCCCAGACATCAACCAGTGTCCTATGGGGACAGATTCGCCCTGGACGAGACCTGCAATTTTGGGAGGAGATTGTGGAGAACCCGAGGGAGCTGCTGACAGAGTGTCTTTGCATTAACACCCCTCGTGGCCTGTGCAGGCTCGTGGCCTGTGTGGGCAGGAAAAGGCCTGGGCGTGTAGATAGTCCACAGCAGGAAGGCGCTGGCCCCCTTTGAGCCCCCTGCAGGCTGAAAGTGCCAGGCACATGTTTGATTACTAGGTGCTGGCCGTTCTTATAGGCATGGTCTAAGTTGTTTCTAGATCATTTTCCAAGTCCTTCTCAGTCCCATGCAGTTGGGCTCACTGCCATTTTCCTCTGACAAGCCCCTTTGGGTTAGGGGGTCGCAGATCAGCTGCTGTTTACACCCACACTCCCCCCCCCCCCCCCCACCACACGCCTCTGTGTCTCTGGAGGCTGTGGGGCCCAGACCCAGCCTGCCAGACAGAAGTAGCACTGGCCTGGTCACA